>NC_089837.1:529757633-529887633 GCF_035609145.1 Eleutherodactylus coqui | reverse complement strand
ATACAGGGGGTCAGCACGGGAGACCGCTCCTCATATATATATACAGGGGGCCTGCACGGGAGACCGCTCCTCATATATATATACAGGGGGCCCGCACGGGAGACCGCTCCTCATATATATACAGGGGGCTCGCACGGGAGACCGCTCCTCATATATATACAGGGGGCCCGCACGGGAGACCGCTCCTCATATATATACAGGGGGCCCGCACGGGAGACCGCGCCTCACATATATACAGGGGGCCCGCACAGGAGACCGCTCCTCATATATATATATACAGGGGGCCCGCACAGGAGACCGCTCCTCATATATATATATACAGGGGGCCCGCACGGGAGACCGCGCCTCATATATATACAGGGGGCCCGCACGGGAGACCGCGCCTCACATATATACAGGGGGCCCGCACAGGAGACCGCTCCTCATATATATATATACAGGGGGCCCGCACAGGAGACCGCTCCTCATATATATATATACAGGGGGCCCGCACGGGAGACCGCGCCTCATATATATACAGGGGGCCCGCACGGGAGACCGCGCCTCACATATATACAGGGGGTCCGCACGGGAGACCGCTCCTCATATATATACAGGGGGTCCGCACGGGAGACCGCTCCTCATATAGATATACAGGGGGTCCGCACGCGAGACCGCTCCTCATATATATACAGGGGGTCCGCACGCGAGACCGCTCCTCATATATATACAGGGGGTCCGCACGCGAGACCGCTCCTCATATATATACAGGGGGTCCGCACGCGAGACCGCTCCTCATATATATACAGGGGGTCCGCACGCGAGACCGCTCCTCATATATATATAAACAGGGGGCCCGCACAGGAGACCGCTCCTCATACACATACAGGGGGCCCGCACGGGAGACCGCTCCTCATATATATACAGGGGGCTCGCACGGGAGACCGCTCCTCATATATATACAGGGGGTCGGCACGGGAGACCGCTCCTCATATATATACAGGGGGTCGGCACGGGAGACCGCTCCTCATATATATACAGGGGGTCAGCACGGGAGACCGCTCCTCATATATATATACAGGGGGCCTGCACGGGAGACCGCTCCTCATATATATATACAGGGGGCCCGCACGGGAGACCGCTCCTCATATATATACAGGGGGCTCGCACGGGAGACCGCTCCTCATATATATACAGGGGGCCCGCACGGGAGACCGCTCCTCATATATATATACAGGGGGCCCGCACGGGAGACCGCTCCTCATATATATACAGGGGGTCCGCACGGGAGACCGCTCCTCATATACATACAGGGGGCCCGCACAGAAGACCGCGGCTCATATATATACAGGGGGCCCGCACGGGAGACCGCTCCTCATATATATATACAGGGGGTCCGCACGGGAGACCGCTCCTCATATATATACAGGGGGTCCGCACGGGAGACCGCTTCTCATATATATACAGGGGGTCCGCTCCTCATATATATACAGGGGGCCCGCACGGGAGACCGCTCCTCATATATATACAGGGGGTCCGCACGGGAGACCGCTCCTCATATATATACATACAGGGGGTCCGCACGGGAGACCGCTCCTCATATATATATATATACATACAGGGGGTCCGCACGGGAGACCGCTCCTCATATATATACAGGGGGCCCGCACGGGAGACCGCTCCTCATATATATACAGGGGGCCCGCACGGGAGACCGCTCCTCATATATATACAGGGGGCCCGCACGGGAGACCGCTCCTCATATATATACAGGGGGTCCGCACGGGAGACCGCTCCTCATATATATACAGGGGGTCCGCACGGGAGACCGCTCCTCATATACATACAGGGGGTCCGCAAGGGAGACCGCTCCTCATATATATACAGGGGGCCTGCACGGGAGACCGCTCCTCATATATATACAGGGGGCCCGCAAGGGAGACCGCTCCTCATATATATACAGGGGGCCCGCACGGGAGACCGCTCCTCATATACATATACAGGGGGCCCGCACGGGAGACCGCTCCTCATATATATACAGGGGGCCCGCACGGGAGACCGCTCCTCATATATATATACAGGGGGTCCGCACGGGAGACCGCTCCTCATATATATATATACAGGGGGTCCGCACGGGAGACCGCTCCTCATATATATATATACAGGGGGTCCGCACGGGAGACCGCTCCTCATATATATATATACAGGGGGCCCGCACGGGAGACCGCTCCTCATATATATACAGGGGGTCCGCTCCTCATATATATACAGGGGGCCTGACCGGGAGACCGCTCCTCATATATATACAGGGGGCCCGCACAGGAGACCGCTCCTCATATATATATACAGGGGGTCCGCTCCTCATATATATACAGGGGGCCTGACCGGGAGACCGCTCCTCATATATATACAGGGGGCCCGCACAGGAGACCGCTCCTCATATATATACAGGGGGCCCGCACGGGAGACCGCTCCTCATATATATACAGGGGGCCCGCACGGAAGACCGCTCCTCATACATATACATGGGATCCGCACGGAAGACTGCTCCTCATACATATACAGGGGGCCCGCACGGGAGACCGCTCCTCATATATATACATACAGGGAGCCCGCACGGGAGACCGCTCCTCATATATATACACAGGGGTTCCGCACGGGAGACCGCTCCTCATATATATATATATATACACAGGGGGTCCGCACGGGAGACCGCTCCTCATATATATACAGGGGGTCCGCACGGGAGACCGCTCCTCATATATATATACAGGGGGTCCGCACGGGAGACCGCTCCTCATATATATATACAGGGGGTCCGCTCCTCATATATATACAGGGGGCCCGCACGGGAGACCGCTCCTCATATATATACAGGGGGCCCGCACGGGAGACCGCTCCTCATATATATACATACAGGGGGTCCGCACGGGAGACCGCTCCTCATATATATACAGGGGGCCCGCACGGGAGACCGCTCCTCATATATATACAGGGGGTCCGCACGGGAGACCGCTCCTCATATACATACAGGGGGTCCGCACGGGAGACCGCTCCTCATATACATACAGGGGGTCGGCACGGGAGACCGCTCCTCATATACATACAGGGGGTCCGCACGGGAGACCGCTCCTCATATATATACAGGGGGTCCGCACGGGAGACCGCTCCTCATATACATACTGGGGGCCCGCACGGGAGACCGCTCCTCATATACATACAGGGGGTCCGCACTGGAGACAGTGCGTGGGAGGAGTCCGTACGGCAGGTGCGGGAGGAGTCCCCGGGGTTCCGTACGGCAGGTGCGGGAGGAGTCCCCGGGGTTCCGTACGGCAGGTGCGGGAGGAGTCCCCCGGGTTCCGTGCGGCAGGTGCGGGAGGAGTCCCCGGGGTTCCGTGCGGCAGGTGCGGGAGGAGTCCCCGGGGTTCCGTGCGGCAGGTGCGGGAGGAGTCCCCGGGGTTCCGTGCGGCAGGTGCGGGAGGAGTCCCCGGGGTTCCGTGCGGCAGGTGCGGGAGGAGTCCCCGGGGTTCCGTACGGCAGGTGCGGGAGGAGTCCCCGGGGTTCCGTACGGCAGGTGCGGGAGGAGTCCCCGGGGTTCCGTACGGCAGGTGCGGGAGGAGTCCCCGGGGTTCCGTACGACAGGTGCGGGAGGAGTCCCCGGGGTTCCGTACGACAGGTGCGGGAGGAGTCCCCGGCGTTCCGTACGACAGCTGCGGGAGGAGTCCCCGGCGTTCCGTACGACAGCTGCGGGAGGAGTCCCCGGCGTTCCGTACGACAGCTGCGGGAGGAGTCCCCGGCGTTCCGTACGACAGCTGCGGGAGGAGTCCCCGGCGTTCCGTACGACAGCTGCGGGAGGAGTCCCCGGCGTTCCGTACGACAGCTGCGGGAGGAGTCCCCGGCGTTCCGTACGACAGCTGCGGGAGGAGTCCCCGGCGTTCCGTACGACAGCTGCGGGAGGAGTCCCCGGCGTTCCGTACGACAGCTGCGGGAGGAGTCCCCGGCGTTCCGTACGACAGCTGCGGGAGGAGTCCCCGGCGTTCCGTACGACAGCTGCGGGAGGAGTCCCCGGCGTTCCGTACGACAGCTGCGGGAGGAGTCACTGATGTGTTATATATCACTGGACATCCTTGCTGGCTCCCCTTACTTCTAAACTTCGCTGCACCGCGGGAGATGTTACATCAGAGACCAGGCAGCACTATCATGTACCAACGCTGCATCACCCAGAATGCAATGCATCAGAACAGAGCAGGACTAGAGGCACTACTAGAACTGTGAGTGCAGCTTTGGATGTGACTGGAGTAGAAGAGCCGCTGTAAATCAAGAACCGTAAAACAGCAAAGCTTTTATAAAATAAAGTGACCCCCCAACCGACCCCTCAGGGTGACAGCGAGTGCGCGGCCCCCCAGACCACCGGCCCTCCGCACATCCAGCCGGGGAGCTGCTGTTTTGTGTTTACTTCAAGGAAATGACAAGACAAAGGAAGCGGCGGTCCCCCGGGGCCGAGCAGACGCGGCTTTTATTTCCTACATTTGTATCGGTGGCGCGGCGCCCGCGGCTCTATTGAACGGATAAATTTTCTGTATTGTTTTACACAAATCAATAGCTCCGCAGTTATCAGCCCTTCAGCCGGGAGGGTAATAAATGTGGCGTTATCACAGCTATTCATTTGGGGTGAAACCGCGGAGCCGCTCCTTCTATCCGGCTGGGGAAAGCTGGGTGACAATCAACACGTCCGCTATTAGAACTACTCACCCAGCTTTCCTGGATGCCTGAGGGGCCGCTGTCATCTAGTCTAGATCCCATCACTGGCTGGCAGCCAATAGAGCCCCTTCAGCGATGGGCACCCAGCTTTCCCTGACCCCTGAAGGGCCTAGCTATGCCCTTACATACCTACGCTTCCACAGAATGGCCGCTCAGGAGTCTGGGAAAGCTGACTAACAGACAATATGGCAGCCCTTACACGCCTGCAGTAAAAGCCTCTCGTCACCCAGCTTTCTCAGGCCACCGGCCCTCCGGACATCCAGCCGGGTCACCCTGCTTTCTCAGTATAATGAAGATCAAGCAGCAGGTGGGATAATGCTGACCGTCCTCATCTCTCACGTTGCATCCGATTCCTGCAAAGATGGGTGCAAACCCCGATTACAGCTTCCCCAGAGTTAGTCACCCAGCTCTCCTAGATGCCTGAAGGGCCTGGAGTCCTGCTGCACCGTGCTACAGAAGTGCCGCTCAGGAGGATGGGAAAGCCGACAGACAATATGGCTGTCACCTGTCCCCGTCTTGACGGCGCCTTTTCCCCCCCCGAGGCGGATTTCAGATACACATGGTGGAGTGGAATTGGCGCGGCCGCCGCGCTCATCGCTTACTTGGCGGTTTTGCCATCGAAATCAGTGAGATTTCAAAATGAGCATCAGATGTGGCGGAGGCGGCTGGTGCCGATCGTGGCGCAGATTTGTTCAGCCCCATCAAGAACGCCGTAGGAGGCGGCCGATACGACCGCAGTAAGGGGCGCTGCCATGGTTTGTGGGAGCGTAAAATACGCACAGAAAACGGTTTTTTTTAACCCGATCAGTCCGTGAAAAAGTAAAAAAATATGACGTGCGAACGAATGGCGTCGCTTAAGGGGGCGGAGTCTAGCTGCAGCTTCGGATATTAGACTCGCCTGTGTGAGCACGGCCTCACGTAAGTGCACTCGTTGCCCGCAGCGACCAATCACAGCGCTACGCTCACTTTTCCACAACAGCTTAAGAACTGAAAGCTGCGCTGTGATTGGTCGCTACGGACAACAAGGACAGTTTTACTGTTCGCTTCGATCAATGAGGTTCCCGGTCCTAATTATTTAGCGCTACTGTTTGCGGTATGGGATGACATGACATGTCGGCGCTGGGCACCGCGACCTCACGTCTGGGATCACGGATGGAAGAGAAGTCATCATGGCGGCCGTAGGTCAGCAGAAAGGGTTAACGCTCCCCTCCTCGTGGAACCGCACAGCGCTAATGAGAATCCCTGCCATCCACCTGTGTGTCCCGGACAGCTCCGTCCGCCTGCCGCCCGCGGTGGGGGGAGGGGCGCGCTCCCTGTAATTCAATCAGAAGAGGCATAAGGAGGGCGGTGGTGATGGGCGCAGACACCGGCCATTCATCACCCGCCGACAATTAGCTGTGCAGCCCCGGGGCGCGGCCGGCCGCACGGGAGCGCGACACTTACTGCTGCACAACAGTGCACGGCGCTATACATCACCGCCGGGGTCCCCCGTCCCACAGCGCGCTCCTCAAACTGCCATCCTCCTATGTGTCAGTCTTTACTGAAGCTCTAGTTCCATTCCTGGGCGTCCACGCCATACCAGCATATATGACTCTGCCCGGTTATGGCGAGTTCACACAGGACGGATTTGCAGTGTTAATTCCGTGCAGAGTGTCGCTGCGGCCGCTAATCCCGGGGTTAGCCGACCATATGGACCAGATGCAGGGAATACGTGGACTTCAGTTATATCAATACGCTGCGCATTAACGTGACTGACATCCGCCAACGCCGCGTGACGCCTCGCTTACGGTATATTCGCACGGGAAAGACAAATCAGACCGACATTTTCCGGGATTTTTTTGCGTTTCGGTAATTATTCCCCCACATGACGGACCTGATGATGTCATCAGAGGTTCTGCACGCGGTTCTATGGTTACATGTAAAAAAAGCGGATCGCAATTCGCACCAAACGGGAGCAATTGTTTGATATGGATCCCAGCCATCGGCTTCAATGGGCGATTTTTGTCCAGAAATCACAAAATAGGGAACGCTGAAATTTTGCGCTCCGACTGATCGTCCAATTAAAAAATAATGGCCGTGTGAGTAAGCCATCGGCGGAATCCGCTTCATTTACAACCGTTTACAATCCGATTTTTTTTTTATTCTGAAAATTGGGGGGAGAAATAATCTTCGCGTGAACACGGCCCCCGCGGCGGACGCCGGTGAGCGGAATCTACAACACAGATGGCAACGGGGGTGATCCGGGCGCGGAGTCCAGAAGGGCCGCGGCGTTCACACCGTATAATCCAGGTTGGGAGAGTCTTACGCAAATTTCAAAAGAAAACAGCAACCGAAATCTAAGCGTTTAACACGGATTTGTGTATTTGGCGCAGATCCTCACACTGACTTTAGCCTCAATGATCGTGACTCATCCGCACGCTGTAACCCGGCGTGGATCGTTCGCCGCCGTCCGTCCGTCCGTCACTCGCTTGTTGCGCCAAAACACTTTTTGGATGTGGATTTCGCAATCTGATGCAGAACTTGTACGGGAACCGCGCCAAACCTGCACAACATCCGCCACTTGAAAGGGGGTTATTCCAGTTTTTGAGTGCGTAGACTTCCACCGTCCGCCATAAACGACCGCTCAGACCGCCATTAGAACTGGACTTGGCAACGAATTGGCGTGAATTCTGCATCAAAATCGGCCGTGTGAACAGAGCCGCATGTAGAATGTAAGGCTCGGCCGCTCATGAACCAGAAGGCTCAGGCTGAGCAGCGCTAGACGTGGCAATGCTGCGGCAGACGACACGTACGAGCGGAGTCTTGTATGGATTCAGACACCTTCATGTGGCCTCGGTGAGCAATAATGCGCCCGCAGGATGGGGCCCCGGAGAGACGCTGGGCCAGGAACTGCCCTATATATAGCAGGCGGGGGGAGGGCGGGCGCTGGATGACCCCCGAGGGGAGGACACAGTTTATGAAAGTAGTAAAGATCTCAGCTCAGGAGTAACGACGCTCCGCAAAGACCAAAAATAACGCCATTATTATAGGTCTGTGCGCCCCGCATGCCGCGGGGTAGAGCACAGGCTGTGGCCCCTCTAGGATCGGGGTGTGGCCCCCGCAGCATCATCAATACAGAAACTAAGGTTTTGCAACTCTCTAGTAGACTTTTTGACTCGATTCATCAATGTTTCCAAGATCCCTGCTTGCTGTCAGTGATTGGAAAGAGATGGATAACTCTGCTTATCAGCGGTGTTAATAGCTCCACAGCCAATCAGGACTAGAGAAAAGTTGGGTGGCGAGTCTTGAGGGGAGTAAAAGGGCAGCCATATTGGCTTCTACTCAACTTTCCCAGAAACCCCAAACTGTAGAGAAGGACGGCAGGACTTACTGGGGGGTTTGTGATTTCAGGAGTTGGTGACCTCTAACAACCACTACAAGTACCAGCAATCCTCCCCAGGTTACAGAAAAGCTAGAATTTCTGTGGGGGTGAAATGGCAGCCATATTGGTGGCTACTCCAGGGATTGTCGGGGCGACTGGATCTGGCGCTGACATCACTCACCGGCCCCCACGGTAGCGATGGCGCTCTGCTGTCCCACAATGTGCTCCCTCAGACGCTGCTCCAGGGGGAACCTCCTGCGCTCCTCCAGATCCCGTCTCTTCTGCTCCACCTGGAACTGCAAGAAGAACCAAAACATGAACACAACGGAGTCACCCGCAATGTTCTATCATGCCGGACCCCCAACACTGTATTACACAGGAGACCCCAATGTTCTATCATGCCGGACCCCCAACACTGTATTACACAGGAGACCGCAATGTTCTATCATGCCGGACCCCCAACACTACATTACACAGGAGACCCCAATGTTCTATCATGCCGGACCCCCAACACTGTATTACACAGGAGACCCCAATGTTCTATCATGCCGGACCCCCAACACTGTATTACACAGGAGACCCCAATGTTCTATCATGCCGGACCCCCAACACTGTATTACACAGGAGACCCCAATGTTCTATCATGCCGGACCCCCAACACTATATTACACAGGAGACCCCAATGTTCTATCATGCCGGACCCCCAATGTTCTATTATACCCCCCACACATTGTATTACACAGGAGACCCCAATGTTCTATCATACCGGACCCCCAATGTTCTATTATACCCCCCACACATTGTATCACACAGGAGCCCCCAATGTTCTATCATACCACACCCCCTCCCTCCCAACACTGTATTACACAGGCGACCCCAATGTTCCATTATACCGGACCCCCAACAGTGTATCACACAGGAGACACCAATGTTCTATTATACCAGACCCCCAACAGTGTATCACACAGGAGACCCCAATGTACTATTATACCGGACCCCCAACACTGTATTACATAGGAGACCCCAATGTACTATTATACCGGACCCCCAATATTCTATTATACCACCCCCACACATTGTATTACACATGAACCCCCAATGTTCTATTATAACGGACCCCTCCCCCCCAACATTGTATCACACAGGACCCTGCTCTCAGGTTTTCTCTTTAAGAAGAGTCCCACCCCCCAATATGCTCCACTATTAGGATCCCCGACCCCTATTATACAGGAGCCCCCCGTCACCTTGTATTACATGCCCAGTTTCCCTGAAAATAAGACCTGCTCCAAAAATAAGCCCAAGTTACAGGTAATAAAAAAGTCAATGCAAATGGTGTCCAGGCAGCTCCACGTGGGAGAAAGGAACGTCTTTTGGGGGAACCTGGGTAAGGTGACCCCCATGTCTTATCATACATGAGCCCCCCTCACGTTCTATTACAGAGGAGCCCCTTTGTGGGGTTAGTGACCCCCTCTCCATAAATCTGGTCAGATCACAGCTGTCTCATACATGCTGTGTTACAGTTCTGCACTCTGCTTGCTGTCAGTGAATGAGCTCGGTCTTGTTTACTTCCAGGTAATCCTCCCTGATCTGGGTGGTACATTCTGCATTCTGGGAGAGCGGAGACCTGCAGGAGCCCCTCCGGATAGCTGTACCAGGGAACCCCTTTATTGTGCAGCGTGACCCGCCATTCAGGAGTCTGGGAGAGCCGGGGGTCAATAAGGCTGCCGTTACGGTTTCAAAAGGGCGTCCCAACAGCTCCTCCAACTACTGAACGGCAACGGTCCCGGCAATCACTGTGGGGTGTGAGGACTTACTGCACTGGGAGAACTGGGAGACCCCCACCGCCTCCCAGGAGACCCCCACCGCCTCCCAGGAGACCCCCACCGCCTCCCAGGAGACCCCTCCCCCCCGTAGTAACGGTCATCACCCAGCTTTCCCACACATCTGAGGCCTCGCTCACCCGGACGACCGCGCCGCGATCTGAGGGCAGAATCTAAACAAATTTCGCACCAAATCGTAGAAGTCTCCCATTGGCCGTCCACATTGAAGGCGGATAAATCCCCGTGCGGATCTGCGGTAAAACCAGCGCAAATCCGCAACCGAAATCCCTGTCTTAGTCGCCGATTTCTTTGATGCGGATCCAACGCTTCTTTTTATGGACTTCACCGCGCAGATCGTGCAGCGTGGAGGTTTCCGTGCGCATGTGCAAGACAAGTTGTGGCCCAAGTTCTGGTCCTCGGCGCCGAACGCCCGTCACGAAAGGTTCACGGAGATGCGCCCAATGGGATCAGGTTAATCCGTCACGGATTTCTGATGCCAACTGCCTCAGATTTTTCCGACCTTGGATTTCTAACCGCTGAAGCAGCGTCGGCCGACCGCGCCGTACTTGTGATCGCAGACGCCTGCAGTCGCACATGGCGGTGGAGATCTGTGTAAGACACAGGTGCGATGACTCCTGTAGAAGACCGATCCTGGCGAACATTTTTCACGTTTTTTTCCTTTTCACACTGTTGCACTGTGATCCAAAACATTATCACATGACCCGCTGGACGGGCACCGGTGAAGGGCATCTTGGCACTTTGGGGGTCAGTTGCTGCTCCGTGGCCCCCGCTGTACCTGACTTGGGTCCTGGTTCTCCGATTTCGGGTCAGCTTCAGTCGTTTATCAGCAGAAGAAGAAAAACACAACAAATGTAAATGTCTGCGGCTGTCGGCGGCGCGGCGAGCGCATAAAACGGATGTCCCGGCCTGGCATTAAATACTCCTGTCTATTCATTCTCGTCTGTGATTAAAATGAGCCATAAATCCGGGGGAGTCCCAGAAGAGAGGGGGATACAGCGCCGCTACCTGCCAGCAGCCTGTCCCCGGCAGCCAGCCGTTCATCACGCGCCCCTGTCACCCAGCTTTACGGCTTTATAAGCAGATTCATCTCCCGCGCCGAGAGAAATACGGCGGCGAATGGCGGCAAACAGGTCGCCTCCCCGCGTCTGCGGGTGATCGCTTATTTATGAGGGCCATGCATAATCCACCGCACTGTACCAGCTGACAGACGCTGAGCGACGAGGCTCATCGCACCGGGCGGGGAATTGTACTGTAAGCAACTCCCCCCGCGTTATGGAAGTGCACGGTAAGCGACTGCAGATGAAGGGGCGTACGAGGAGGGCCGAGCCGTTCCATCAGGGAGACACCAGGGTGTAATCAATGGGAGCTCCGCCTGCAATTACAGGCACCGGCCACTACATGGGGGACGGAGCAGCGGCTTACACTCCAACCCCTGGTTCATCCCGCCGCTGACAGCTGCCTTCAGTAATGACCATTATGGAACTGTCTTATAAGCTACACCCCTATATAAGAGGATCAGGAGATATTACAGGTTTGGCAGTATTATGGGAAGAGCGCCCCCACAGGTTGGGAAGAACCGATAAGAGTTGCCTAATGCTCCAGATTTGGGTAAGAAGGCCAATTCACTAGAGGACACCAATATTTGCTGCAAGTCCAAGAGCAAGCAGTGATTAAAGGGGCAGTGCCGATATAAGGCTCTACATGAGAGGGGATCAGGTTATTATTGGTGGAGGTCAGACTGCTGGGACCCCCAACAAGACCAGGGGACCCCCATCACATACATGCCGCCAATGAGAATGCAGAGTACGGGCACTTGGTAATCTTTGATGCTTCTAGGGGAGGAGCATGCGCGACCTCCGACCTCCTCTCTGCTCACATGGGGGCTCCCAGATCGGAGGGGCCCGAGTTGGCTCTGACTGCAGGCTGATCACTGCTGATGGCCGCCTGGACTTGCAATTAGGATGCAGAAGCCGGCAGTAATGAGTGATGCGGCTGCAGGTAGAGCGGATCCCCCGCGGCGGGTGCAGCCATCCTCAGGCCGCCTGCTCACACGAGTATAAGCGCCATCCCGCGCCCCTCAGGGCTGTGTATCGGCACGCTCTACTGTACTTTTTCCGCCTGCGTTCATTTGTGCGCGGCACAGGTGCATCGCGTGAAATGGCTCACTAGTTCCAGCTGAATTGCGCAGTGCTCACGCATCTCCTTCGTTTTGCACACACATTTGCGCATCCCATTGACTTCTATGGGGACCTCTGGTGCGCGAATACACATAAAGCGAAAAATACGGAAATGTGAATGAGGCCACTGCGATCGCAGCGTTCCAAAACCAAAGGGAGTCGCCAGCAGCAGAGAATGCGGGACTACTTCCCGCTCCGTTACATCTACTGCTATGTTTATTTTTGCTGTGTAGTAATTTCCAGGAGGAGTTGAAGGGGGGGATGTTGTGCTTTACGTCTTCCCCATTATCAGGATCTCTGCTTGCTGTCAGTGAATTGGACCATTTCGCCCAACATGCTGAGGCTGAGAATCCATCCTGACCTGCTGATTAGCGGAGCGCCCCCTGGCGCACTCACCTTCCTCTCCCACTCTCTCAGCATCCTCTTCAGCTCTCCTTCGCGGGCGTAATCCAGAGGCGAGTGTCCCATCTCATTCTTCTGCAAGGGGTCGGCACCTGCGGGACAGGAGGCGTCAGTGTCACAAGGCAATAGTCACAAGGACCTATAGAGCTCAGCTAGTTTGTGAACAAAATGCCAGGATGGCAGTGAAGACTGACACGGGCACAGACCTACCAGTAAGAGGAAGTCATTCTACATAACACTGCAGATGGGAATGCCGTACAGGCTGTGCAGAGTGTTGGGTGTTGTCTCCTGCGGCTCTTATGGGTCGCACATGCGCGAGGGGCCTAGAGAAACGATTGCCGAAATTGTCCAACTCGCCGCACCCGATGAGAACGCAACATAACGGGCGGCACAGAGTACAGAGTCATCACTGCGTAACACAACTTTCTCCAACTCGGGGCTGCCTGTTGCAGAACTACAACCCCCAGCATGCCCTGTCAGCTATACTAGAAGCATCAGCAATAAGTGTACCCCGCTGCCCAACTCTTAGAGCATGCTGGGAGTTCTAGTTTCACAACGGGCTTGAGAACAGTGCAAAGAAAGTTCTGACTCTCTCCCAAGCCCTGTTTCAATTCTTTAAGATCTTTTTCAAGATCTCTGCTTGCTGTCAGTCAGCAGTCAGAGGCCGAAAACCAATTCTGACCAATTCTGTTTTCTTGTTTGCCACATCTGAATGTTTGTTACAATGTACCAGTGCAGGCTAGAGCTATAAACATGGAGAGAGGTGTAGATCCTGCTCAGCTGTGAGAAGGATGGATACCGCTGCTTCCAGAATACTTCTCACAGCTGAAGGTTTGTTACATTGTATCAGTGCAGTGGAGTACAGAAGATTAGTGAAGCTGTTGAAGTGTTTTGCTCTACTGTAGCGAATCCTCAGCTGTGAGAAGGATCATGTTGTCATTTTCTGCTAAGGCCACGCTGACGTCTGTGTCTGAGCCTCCAACGGAGATCTGGTGCAAACCGCCGGATAAACCAGCGCAGCAGACCGCGCCATTTACTTGGGCAGCTGCCAGCGGGCAGGACAGGACCCCGATACGGTCAACGGGGCGTGTTGTGTGTCGTTTATTTCCGCCACAGGACGGACCGGAATACGGTCACATGGCGGGATGCGCTGCGGAATCTTCTTCCACTTCTGAAAATCGTGTCAAAATGCGCGGCTTTCCGTTAAGGATTCGCACACGGATTTAGCCCTGTCTGACTGGACACTCCAAGCTGACAGCATTTCGCTGCACTGATACACTGTAACAAACCCTCAGCTGGTTTGGGGTCATTTTTCTCCTGGATTGCTGGGGGCTCCATCTCCTCCAGCAGTGCGGGGGTTAAGCGGCACACAGAGGCTGGCCGGGATATAAAGGCCATTGATCAGCGGACGGGCCGGCCCCCGCTGACAAGACTGATCGCTGAGCAGCGAGCGCGCCGGTGTTAACGTGTCCCCGGCCGCCGACTGATGACAGCCCAGAGGCCGCACATCCATTCTGCGCGCTGCTCTTCCGCGGATCGATCGATGCCGCGCTCCAATATTAGCTTAATCCCCTGTTAATGGTTTTGACGACTTGACTAATTGCAGCAATAATTGATAGAACCCGAGCGGCGGGGGGCTTCATCGATTCACCCGGCAGAGATCGGATATTACACCCTCATAAACAACACGCGTGTCATCAGCCGGGCGCTGGGAGAGGGGGAGAGAGAGGTCGCGGGCAGCGCCCCCTAGTGACCACCACTTGGCTATTCCTGAATGGTAAATCTGCCTGGTCCCACCGCCGCAGAACCAAGGAGATTTGCGGGAAAGCTGGGTGACCACCTGTAATGCTGGCTGTATGACTCGTCACCCAGCCTGCCTCCTTCTGCGTGTGTCAGTCTCTACTGAAGTTCCTGCATTGTATTCATGAACCAAGAAGGAGAAGGCTGATGATAGGCAAGATCTATAGGGGTGAATAATGTCCCCTCAGAGGAAAGAAAAATAAATCCCTTCATGATACCAAAAAAATAAAACGTGGCCCCTATGAGCTCCTCATGTCTGGACGAACAGATGCCGGACCAATGGAACTTTCCTGATGTCTGTGTGTAACACCACCTCTCACCAGACTGCGGATCTGCAGCAGTCGACTGAAGGGCCGACGCAGATTTTCCGCTCCATGTGGACGCCAACCACTAGGCCTACATTACGTGTGACGGCAGTCTCCTGATCGGCGGGTGCAGAGATCACAAATATAGAAAAGTCCTTTAATCCGGCACTTGATGGGTCCGAGAATTTTCCAAACTGGAACATGACGATTCTCCGCCAGATTAGCAGGTCCACAACGTCCCGGATCTGACAGCCCCGTCCCGCTGCTGAGGTCCGATGGTCCGGCACCAACTCAATACGGATAATGCCAGATTACTGGATTTAAAGTCCCCTAAACCCGGTAGTGACAGGACGGGGAGGGCATCAGGCTGCAAATTGGGGGGGTGGACAGCAAGACAATGGCGTCCTGTGCTGGGCGGGTTAATTGGCGGAGGATCAGGCAGCCCATTGTGCTCACGCCGAAGGGTCTACAACCTTAAGACCCCTTAATAGAGCGCGCAATTAGTCACCACCCACAGAGAGCGCTGTATGTGAGGGGGGCCGCTGGCACCTGGTCGGCACCCCGGGCGGCGAGGCATTAGCCCAGGCATCTTATAATATTTGATAAATGAGGCGCTGCCTCGCTGCCTCCGCTGAAGAAGGTCACTCATTGGGGAAATATGTTTCTGTCGCTGCTATTGAAAAAAGTTTATGGCGGTGACAGCGCCACATTACTCACGTTTTATTAACTCCGTCCTCCTCGCTATTTGTCTTCCCCACTCTTGGCTTCCGGGGTCCCTGTCAATAGCCCCAGTTAGGGTCCTGCATCACCGCAGCTGCTCACTGTCCGTCCACAAGTCAATGTACTGCAGAGGCCGCGGGGGGTTTAAAGGGACCGCTCCCCTAAAACCTGGCCCCCCAAACAGATGCCGCACGGATCTGCCCTCTACGGAGGCTCAAAACCGGAAACGTCACGCAAACGACTCCAGAATGGCAAACTTACTTGGCAAGGGGGTGGGTCGGGGCATAGGATGCCGATTTACCAGTCGGGGATTCAAAAAAGCTGGATGACCGCCTGTGGGGTCTTTAACTCCTTCCTGCCCAGGATGTAAATGGACGCCCGGGCTGGGAAGCAGCTCCCGCTAAGTGGCATACACTTACACCCTACTGATGGCGCAGAATCAGCTGAGCCCGATCCATCCACAGCGGGATTTGACCGACACTGTTAACCCCGTACATGCTACAATCAAAGTTTATCACAATATGTAAAGGGTTAACAGAGGAAGGGCACTCCATGAAGTTATCCGCCGTCCACCATATAATGGCAGAGAGCAACCCATGGGCACCAGACAATGGCGTCCGAGTGATCGTTAGGATTAGTGATCATAGACTCACAGGTTCACGTCTCCTGCAGGGACAGAAAAAAGGGGGATTATACCTACCCGATAATCGGGTTTCCAGGAGTCTCCACGACAGCACCACCTGAGATCGCCTCCTCCTGATAGGACAGGAACACACCGAGAGGTTAAAATCTCCCCCCCCCTTCCTCAGTGTATTTTAACAAAACTGCCGGGGTAGGAACTAACTTATATTTCTTTACCCATCTGGTATATGTAACATTTTATTTATATCTTTCTTTCGGGAGGGAATGTGCGGGTGCTGTTGTGGAGACTCCTGCAAACCCGATTATCGGGTAGGTATAATCACCCTTTTCCCAGGTCGTCTCCACGACAGCACCACCTGAGACGTACCAACTAAAGCTATTTTGTAGGGTGTGATTGCCGCCGAGAGGACCTTACGCCCGAAGGTCGTGTCCTCGTCTAGCTGCACTTTTACCCTATAATGTCTGACAAACGTGTGTGGCTTCTTCCACACTGCTGCCCTGCATATCTGTTCCACGGATGCCAAGCTATGCTCGGCCCATGAAGTCGCTACTGCCCTCGTGGAGTGGGCTTTAAGAGCCGAGGGGGCCTCTTTCCCCAGGGTCCTATATGATTCGCTAATGGCCAGACGGGTCCACCTGGCTATAGAGCTTTTAGCGGCTTTTTTCCCCTTGTTAGGGCGCCCACCCACTGGCGTTTGCGATTTCCGTGCGTGAAAAACGCAGCGTTTTCCGCACGTTTTGGCGCGTTTTTCACGGCGTTTTCGCGCCTTTTCCGTTAATTTCCATTGACATTCATGGGTGCATTAAGAGAAAAATAAGGACACATATGCAACTGACAGTTCCTATGTTAAAAATTGCAACGGACCAAAAAAAAAAACCGCAAGTGGACAGGAACACATTCAAAACTAATTGCTCTTGAGAAAAAACGCAAAACGCAAAGGAAAAAAAAAAAATCGCCAGTGGGTGGGCGCCCTTAGGGCCTGAGAACTGGACAAACAGGTCGTCGTCCTGCCTCCACGGACCTGTGGCCTCGATGTACTTCAGAACCGCTCTCCTGACATCTAAGCAATTCAGGGCTCGCTCTCTCTCGTTTTTTGGGTTATTAAAGAACGAGGGGATTACTATGTTCTGGGCCCTATGGAATGGAGACACTACTTTAGGCAGGAAGGTCGGGTCAGTTTTGAAGATTGATTTGGTGTCTGTTATCTTGAGGAGCGGGTGGCGGATGGATACGGCTTGTAGCTCGCTGACCCGTCTAGCTGAGGAAATGGCCACTAGGAAAATTGTTTTAATTGTGAGCGTTCTTATTGAGAGCCTTCAATTGGTTCGAAGGGTTCTGCCGACATAAACCTGGTCCTGGGGGCTAAGTTCCAGTCTGGACATATATTAGTAGGTCTAGGTCGCAACCTATCTGCCGCCGTCAGGAATCTACTGATCCACCTATCCCCCGCTAGCTTAGTATCGAAAAGGGCACTAAGGGCTGCCGTCTGGACCCTTAGGGTGCTCGGGGAGAGGCCCATGTCCAGTCCCTCCTGCAGGAAGTCCAGGATTAAGGGGATGTCAGCACCGCTACTCGAGGAGTCCTTCTCCTGTCTCCAAGAGGTAAACCTCTTCCAGATCTTTTGGTGGATGCGGTTGGTTGTCTCTTTCCTACTTGCCAATAGCGTCCTGACTACCTTGTCTGAGAATCCTCTGCCTCTTAGTATGGATTCTTCAGTATCCAGGCTGTCAAGTGGAGTCTGCTTATATTGGGATGATTCAGAGGTCCCTGTTAGAAGACTCGCGTGAGCCGGAAGGGTGACAGGCTCCTGGATGCTCAGGTTCTTTAGAAGGCTGAACCAGCTCCTCCTTGGCCAAAAGGGAGCCACTAGTATCAGGGTGCATGCCTGTGACCTGAAGTGCTGCAGTACCCTTGGGATTAGTGGAATTGGGGGAAACGCGTACACCAGTTCTCCTCCCCAGTCCTGGCTCAGGGCGTCCACTGCTGCTGGCCGGTCCTCCGGTCTGAGGGAGAAGAAGTTCTCTACTTTGGCGTTGCGTCTGGATGCGAACAGGTCCAGTTGCGGGAGACCCCACCTGTCCGTCATTATCCGGAATGCCTCCTGGGACCCAGGAGCTTGGGTCGGTCGTGACCTGCGTGGCCGGATTCTGTGTCCAGTGGACTCCCCTTCGCAGATTCCCTGGGGAAGTCCACCAGCGTAAGGATACCTTTACTGAGTTCCTTATCTGCATTTTTCTCTCTAGCGAGGTTTGCCTGCCGTCCCATGCCGCGAGAACTGCAGCTTGCAGAGATCTGGTGTGCGCCTGGGCCCATGCCACCCCCGGGATGCACAATGTTAGGCTTCCCAGGAGGGACATAGCCTCCCGGATTGAGCATGACCGTCTTTGAAGGAAGGATCCTACCATCTGTCGGATCTTGTGCGCTTTTGACTCTGGGAGAAAGGAGCATTGAGCTTCTGAATCGAGTGTTGTGCCTAGAAACACCTTCTCCGTGCTGGGGTCTAGGCTGGACTTCTCCCAATTTATTATCCATCCTAAAAACTGTAGTAGGTTGAGCACCGTCGTCAGGTTTTCTGCTAGGAGTTCTCTGGACTCGGCTATAATTAAAATGTCGTCCAGGTAGGGGACTATGAGGATCGACCTCTGCCTTATGTAGGCTGCGACCTCCGCCATGATTTTCGTGAAAATGCGGGGTGCAGAGGAGATTCCGAAGGGCAGGCATCTGAATTGGAGAGGTCTTGTCCTCTTGCCCATCTCTATCGCGAATCTTAGGTATTTTTGTGAGTCCTTGTGGATTGGTACATGAAAACAGGCGTCCTTCAAGTCGATCGAAGCCATATAGGCTCCCTTGGGGATCAACCTCGTTGCTGACGTGATTGACTCCATCCTGAACTTTCGGTTCAGGGGTTTTAGATTTATTATCATGGGTGTGCCCCCCCCCCTGGTTTTTCTATTAGGAAGAGTCTGGAGTAATGCCCCAGGTCTCTTCCCTCTGTGGCACAAGGAACACTGCTTTTAGCTGTTGTAGGTCCCGAACCGCCTGCTGGAGCGGGTGCAGCTGTTGCGCTGGGCCTCTGGTAGTGACATATCTTCTCCTGGGGAGGGATACTAGTTCGATTCTGTATCCCTGCTGCAGGATCTGCGGGATCCATGGGTTCCTGCACACTGAGGCCCACCGATCCGCGAAGCCCTGCAGCCTCGCCCCCACTGGGATGGCGTCAGGGCTTCTGCTTGGCTGGATCCCCCTGGTGCGGGTTAAAGAGGAAATTCCTCCCTCTGCCTCCCTTGGGGTAGCTCCAGCGGCCCGTCTTGCCCTTGCCTCTGTATGGTTCTTGCTGCTGGGCTGGGGCCCGGAAGAAGGTCTTCCCTTTATATTGTTTCTCTTCCGGGAATCCTTTCCTTTTGTCCGATGCCTTTTCTAGGATCTTGTCCAGATCCGGACCGAAGAGGAACTGGCCGTGAAAAGGGAGCGAACATAATTTGCCTTTTGAAGCCAGGTCGTCTGACCATGACTTCAGCCACAGAACTCTTCTGGCAGAGTTGGTTAGGGCCGTTGTTTTTGCCGAGAGTTTCACTGACTCTGCCGCTGCGTCTGCCAAAAAATTAGTGGCCATTTTCAGGATGGGGAGGGAATCTATAATTTGTTCCCTCTGTGTTTTATTTGAGATATGCAGCTCCAGCTGCTCTAGCCATACCCCAGGGTTCTAGCGACACACGTGGCTGCAACCCCTGGTCTGAGCGTACTGGCGGCTGCCTCCCAGGATCCATTTGGTCTTTCAGTTGTGTGGCGTCTTCAAAGGGCAAGGTTGTCCTTTTCGCCACCTTAGCCCCTGGGACGTCCACTCTGGGTATTTCTTCCCAGCTTGAGCATACCCCCTCCTCAAACGGGTAGCGTCTCTTAACTCCCTTACAGGACAAGGATCCCGTGTCGGGTTTCTTCCACTCTTTATGTATCAGTTTGGATATATTGTTGTGGACTGGGAAGGTATGTTTCCGCCTCTCCCCCAATCCCCCAAAGACCTCGTCTTGTATGGTGTGGGGTTCCTTGGGTTCTTCCATCTTTAACGTGGCTCTAATGGATTTAATAAGCTCTGTTAGGTCTTCTCTATGGAAGAAGTATTTTTTATAGTCCTCTTCTTCTGAGGACTCCTCGAGCACCAGCTCTTCTGGTTCTGATTCTGAACTCTCTTCAGAGTCTGAGTGCTCCTCTGGGTTATATGCCTTCCTCCGGCGTTTCGCCCCTGATGCCGTTGGTGGCGTTTTTGGAGTCGTCAGGGCTGACCTTACTTCCTCTTGGACAAGTTTCCTGACGTCCCCGAGGAATCCCCCCGATTCCTCCTTGACTAACTTGGCTACGCATGCTTTGCATAAAGACCTCACATGCGAAGCCGGCAGTCTTGCGCCACATTCTGCGCATTTTTTCGCCTTGGATCTGGGAGGGGCATCCTTTTTATCCCCCTGGCAGATAAACGAGAAAATTTTTTGCGTATAAGGATGCAACATTCACTCATAACACACCGAATATGCATACCTTGTTTTGCCCCAAAGGCTACTTACGGTTGCTGCGGCTGAACCTTCCGCAACCTCTGGTGCTGGAGCACTCATGTCTTAACGCTGGTGCTGCAGACAGTCTTGGGGCAAAAAGCCATATACTCACAGAGTGGCTTTTAGTTGTTCTGCGCCATCTTCTCTCAGGTTCCTTTTGATTTTTTGAATTTGGCGCCTTTAATTTTTTGCCCCGCCCCCTCCGCGCTCCGGCCGAGCCGCCGCGATGACGTCATCCGAGGAGAGCTGGGACCCGCTTTGAACCCCCCATGGGCCGCCGCGGGAGGAACCTGGCCCGGGAAAACCACCCCATGTGGTGTCCCGGGAGTCGTTCTGCAGGAAGGGAGGGCAGGCTGGACCACTGCCCTCTGATCCGCCGGTAAGGACTTCAGGCTGGCGTCTCCACCAGCCCCTCTCGGTGATCCTGCCTCCTGGCAGGACAGGAAAACACTGAGGAAGGGGGGCGGGGGGGGGGGGGGGGGGAGATTTTAACCTCTCGGTGTGTTCCTGTCCTATCAGGAGGAAGGCGATCTCAGGTGGTGCTGTCGTGGAGACGACCTGGGAAAAGTAAGACAACAGGAAAAAAATGTCCATTGTCTGAAAAAGAGGAATTGAAAAAAAAAAGTAAAAACCCACATTTGGCCTCATCGCAGCCGACCGTACAACAGAGCGGGCACTTTTTTTTTTAGCCTTCACAGCAAATGCTATGAAAACAAAAAACATTGAGCCAAAACGAGGTTATTTTGTTATTTTGCCACCCAAAAAGATATAATAAAAGTGATTCAAAAAGCCCCATCTACCCCGATATGTCACGCCAAAGTGCAGCCCTCACAGACTTCCGCCCACGGATGCGGGACTCCGGATGCCGCGATTTCTAAAATAAAGGGTTTTATTGTTCAAAAGTGGAAAAACCTAAAAAGATAAAATAACAACTATTCTATATCTAACATTTGGCGCGGCCCGCACGGTGACCGGACGGCACCATTAACTATTCCATATCTAACATTTGGCGGTGGCGCGGCCCGCAGGGTCACCGGACGGCACCATTAACTATTCCATATATAATATTTGGCAGTGGCGCGGCCGCAGGGTCACCGGGCGGCACCATTAACTATTCCATATCTAACATTTGGCGGTGGCGCGGCCGCAGGGTCACCGGGCGGCACCATTAACTATTCCATATCTAACATTTGGCAGTGGCGCGGCCACAGGGTCACCGGATGGCACCATTAACTATTCCATATCTAAGATTTGGCGGTGGCGTGGCCGCAGGGTCACCGGGTGGCACCATTAACTATTCCATATCTAACATTTGGCGGTGGCGCGGCCGCAGGGTCACCGGGCGGCACCATTAACTATTCCATATCTAACATTTGGCAGTGGCGCAGCCGCAGGGTCACCGGGCGGCACCATTAACTATTCCATATCTAACATTTGGCGATGGCGCGGCCCGCAGGGTCACCGGGCGGCACCATTAACTATTCCATATCTAACATTTGGCGGTGGCGCGGCCACAGGGTCACCGGGCGGCACCATTAACTATTCCATATCTAACATTTGGCGGTGGCGCGGCCACAGGGTCACCGGGTGGCTCCATTAACTATTCCATATCTAACATTTGGCAGTGGTGCGGCCACAGGGTCACCGGGTGGCTCCATTAACTATTCCATATCTAACATTTGGCGGTGGCGCGGCCGCAGGGTCACCGGGCGGCACCATTAACTATTCCATATCTAACATTTGGCAGTGGCGCGGCCACAGGGTCACCGGGCGGCACCATTAACTATTCCATATCTAACATTTGGCAGTGGCGCGGCCACAGGGTCACCGGATGGCACCATTAACTATTCCATATCTAACATTTGGCAGTGGCGCGGCCACAGGGTCACCGGATGGCACCATTAACTATTCCATATCTAACATTTGGCAGTGGCGCGGCCGCAGGGTCACCGGGTGGCTCCATTAACTATTCCATATCTAACATTTGGCGGTGGCGCGGCCCGCAGGGTCAACGGGCGGCACCATTAACTATTCTATATCTAACATTTGACGGTGGCGCGGCCGCAGGGTCACCTGGCGGCACCATTAACTATTCCATATCTAACATTTGGCGGTGGCACGGCCGCAGGGTCACCGGGCGGCACGATTAACTATTCCATATCTAACATTTGGCGATGGCGTGGCCGCAGGGTCACCGGGCGGCACGATTAACTATTCCATATCTAACATTTGGCGGTGGCGCGGCCGCAGGGTCACCTGGCGGCACCATTAACTATTCCATATGTAACATTTGGCGGTGGCGCGGCCGCAGGGTCACCGGGCGGCACCATTAACTATTCCATATCTAGCATTTGGCGATGGCGCGGCCGCAGGGTCACCGGGCGGCACCATCAACGCTGTAAAAAGTACAGATAAAATCATGGCAAAATGGAGGCTTTTTTCTCCGCTCTGCAAAAAAAGCCAAAATGTTACCAACCTACACCCCCCCCCCCCCCCCCGGGGAACAACAAGGGGATGGCTGTGGAAAAGTGCAGATGAAAGTCCCCTCATTGTAGCGTTCTTGTGGCAGGTCGCTAAGGGGTTAATGGCCGCCATGCTTAAATTCACATAACAGCGAGACACGAGCGATCCAGACCATGACCCTGGGCATCCAGCTCCGGGGGCTCGTGGGCCTGTAGGACCAGCCGGGAGACACTGGTCACTACTGCACCCGTAGGGGGCGGCACAGATAACTGCAACGGATGGGAACCCAAGGGGACACCCTACAAGTACTACAACTCCCAGCATGCTGATCCACTGTGATAGAGGCCCCCTGGCCTGACGCTCGCCGTCGTCCCCCGCTGTGAACTCGAGGGGGCAACGGTTATAAACACCACATTAATTCTTTCTAGGGAGCCATAAAAGGCGGCTGCGATGACTAAAACAAGCAGCGCCGCGGCGTGACACCATCATGTGGTCAGGGCATTAACCCCCTCAGGAGGGACGCCAGAACGTACAGATACCGGCAGCCATGAGAGGGCGCCATGCTGCCCGGAGGACGAGCGTTCACACCACCCGCCTCACATCACTGGAGACATGGCGACATCTGGGGAACATAATAAATGGTGAATTTACCACAACGCAACAGACTCTGGGCCTCACAGAAACGTGTTCATATCGCCCCTAGCAACCAATCACAGCGCAGCTCTCATTTTACCTCAGGAATTAGTTGCTAGGGGCGACAAGAGCAGTTTCTCTCTAAGGGGCGGTGTGTGGCCCCTAACAACCAATCAGAATTCAGCTTTCATGTCTTAAATTACTGAGGTAAGATGAAAGCTGTGCTGTGATTGGTTGTTATACATTATACCGCAGAGGTAACATGAAAGCTGTGCTGTGATTGGTTGCTATATATTATACTGAGGTAACATGAAAGCTGCGCTGTGATTGGTTGTTATATATTATACTGCTAAGGTAAAACGAAAGCTGCGCTGTGATTGGTTGGTATATATTATACCGCTGAGGTAACATGAAAGCTGTGCAGTGATTGGTTGTTATATATTATAGTGAGGTTACATGAAAGCTGCGCTGTGATTGGTTGTTATATATTATACCGCAGAGGTAACATGAAAGCTGTGCTGTGATTGGTTGCTATATATTATACTGAGGTAACATGAAAGCTGCGCTGTGATTGGTTGTTATATATTATACTGCTAAGGTAAAACGAAAGCTGCGCTGTGATTGGTTGGTATATATTATACCGCTGAGGTAACATGAAAGCTGTGCTGTGATTGGTTGTTATATATTATACTGAGGTAACATGAAAGCTGCGCTGTGATTGGTTGTTATATATTATACCGCTGAGGTAACATGAAAGCTGTGCTGTGATTGGTTGTTATATATTATACTGAGGTAACATGAAAGCTGCGCTGTGATTGGTTGTTATATATTATACTGAGGTAACATGAAAGCTGCGCTGTGATTGGTTGTTATATATTATACTGAGGTAACATGAAAGCTGCGCTGTGATTTGTTGTTATATATTATACTGCTGAGGTAACATGAAAGCTGCGCTGTGATTGGTTGTTATATATTATACTGCTGAGGTAACATGAAAGCTGCGCTGTGATTGGTTGTTATATATTATACTGCTGAGGTAACATGAAAGCTGCGCTGTGATTGGTTGTTATATATTATACTGCTGAGGTAAAACGAAAGCTGCGCTGTGATTGGTTGCTATATATTATACTGCTGAGGTAACATGAAAGCTGCGCTGTGATTGGTTGTTATATATTATACCGCTGAGGTAACATGAAAGCTGTGCTGTGATTGGTTGCTATATATTATACTGCTGAGGTAACATGAAAGCTGTGCTGTGATTGGTTGTTATATATTATACTGCTGAGGTAACATGAAAGCTGTGCTGTGATTGGTTGTTATATATTATACTGCTGAGGTAACATGAAAGCTGTGCTGTGATTGGTTGTTATATATTATACTGCTGAGGTAACATGAAAGCTGTGCTGTGATTGGTTGTTATATATTATACTGCTGAGGTAACATGAAAGCTGTGCTGTGATTGGTTGTTATATATTATACTGAGGTAACATGAAAGCTGCGCTGTGATTGGTTGTTATATATTATACTGAGGTAACATGAAAGCTGTGCTGTGATTGGTTGTTATATATTATACTGAGGTAACATGAAAGCTGCGCTGTGATTGGTTGTTATATATTATACTGAGGTAACATGAAAGCTGTGCTGTGATTAGTTGTTATATATTATACTGAGGTAACATGAAAGCTGCGCTGTGATTGGTTGTTATATATTATACTGAGGTAACATGAAAGCTGCGCTGTGATTGGTTGTTATATATTATACTGAGGTAACATGAAAGCTGCGCTGTGATTAGTTGTTATATATTATACTGAGGTAACATGAAAGCTGTGCTGTGATTGGTTGTTATATATTATACTGAGGTAACATGAAAGCTGCGCTGTGATTGGTTGTTATATATTATACTGAGGTAACATGAAAGCTGCGCTGTGATTAGTTGTTATATATTATACTGAGGTAACATGAAAGCTGCGCTGTGATTGGTTGTTATATATTATACTGAGGTAACATGAAAGCTGCGCTGTGATTGGTTGTTATATATTATACTGAGGTAACATGAAAGCTGCGCTGTGATTAGTTGTTATATATTATACTGAGGTAACATGAAAGCTGCGCTGTGATTGGTTGTTATATATTATACCGCTGAGGTAACATGAAAGCTGTGCTGTGATTGGTTGTTATATATTATACTGAGGTAACATGAAAGCTGCGCTGTGATTGGTTGTTATATATTATACTGAGGTAACATGAAAGCTGTGCTGTGATTGGTTGTTAAATATTATACTGCTGAGGTAACATGAAAGCTGCTCTGTGATTCGTTGTTATATATTATACTGCTGAGGTTGCATGAAAGCTGCGCTGTGATTGGTTGTTATATATTATACTGAGGTAACATGAAAGCTGTGCTGTGATTGGTTGTTATATATTATACTGCTGAGGTAATAATTCCTCGCAGTTTAAGACCTCTGCTTACTGGCAGTGAATGTGAGCAGGCGGAGGCTCAGACTTCGCACAGGCAGCGGTGATGCCGGACCCCAGGAGTCCTGTGATACCGGCTGCTATACGTTACATGTCCGGAGCTGCCGGCCCCTGATGTACACTTTATAGGAACTGCAGTGAATAGTCCCCCTTATATTGCTGTAAGACCGCGGAGAGGAATGGAGTGCGGAGGGCGCAGGATGGGCAAATATACAGACTTGTGCCACTTCCCATACAAACCGGGTCCATGAAGAGAATGCCAGAACTACAGTAAAGACTGACATAAAGACAAGCAGATCATAGGACTCTGGCCATCGGCGTCTATGGAAAGCTGCAATGGCTGCCATTAGAGGATAACCCCCAGCATCTGTTACAGGGCTTGCCGCATGCCCTGGCATCCGCTGCCCCCGCGCCATCTGTAGTCTAGACACCTGGGGGCCCCGTGTCCGGTTGCAGGTGACATGGAGGAGATGACGGGTAAACAGCCCCGGGCGGACATCTGTCCCCCTACAGCTCTTACCCCTCCGCCGCCCGTATTAACTCTTCGCACGCATCGCCGCACCCATACAGACGAGCGGGCGACGCGACCACTTGCTGCAGCCTGGCGCTGACTGGGTTAATGGGCTGCTGCGCCCGGTCACACCAAGTCCATCAAAGGTCAAGTAAGTGAGAATGACCCCCGCGGCTCCTCAGTCCGGCCGCCTGGTTAAGTGGCCGGCTAATGGCTCGATACCCCTGCAGATGACAACGGCGCCCCCAGGGCAAAACAGGCAGGTGGAGAGGAAGCGGAGGACAATAGGTAGAGCTCAGCCAAGCGGCACCTGAAGGGCAGACAGTGGGGGGGGGGGCCTGGCACGATGGCGGCGGCACACATCTACGACTCACCGCCCTCCAGTAAGGCTTGGACCGTCCCGTAGTCATCCATCAGGACGGCGTAGTGCAGCGCCGTACAGCCGCGGAAACTGGCGCGGTTATTCAGCCGGTTACTGAAGTCGTCCTCCCGGGTGACGAGAACTGCAAGGAGAAGAGAGAGAGGTCAGAGGTCATCAGCGCCATCACTGCGGCCGTCTTCACACAGCGGAGGGAACGAAAACAGTGACACAATGGCGCACAAAGGCGGCGGATCTGCATCACTCATGGCGGCTTCCACATCAAGCAGCGACCGGCCGCTCCGCCGCGCAGGAACAGCAGATTGCTTGTGGAAAGAACATGCGCCGTATATGACGGCGGATCACCACTCGATAGCGCGGATACGTAACGTCAAATCCAAGAACCGCACCGCTGATCTCAGGGAACTAAGCGTGATCCACACGGAAATCTGCGGCCAACGCTCGTGTGCGGAGCGAGAACCCCGGGCGCCATTTTAGCTCCATTTCATGGGACACATCTGTGTGTAGAAACCGCAGTGAGAAGAAACGCGCAAATTCACTTCCTCTGGAACTGCAGAAAAACGCTATAAAAAAACGGGGCGCAGAATGTGTGCAGACACCCACATTAACCCATTTATTACATAGGACCCTGCTTAGCCACGCCCCCTTGTCTAATGAGGTGAAAAACCAGTCTGCAACACGTAACAAACCAGGTGCGACACGCGTGCTTTAATTGGCGCATTGGCCTCATTCTATCCTAAACTGGACTCATTCTATCCTTCATGTAACTTACTGCCTAGGTGGCGCTGCAGCAGCAGGATGGACAGCACTAAAACATTCACCAGAACGTTGTCTGTCCTGTTAATCAAAGTCTGATCATATCCATCCCATGTGGCTGATAACAGAGAGCAAGAGACCAGACCGGTGGCAGGTGTGGTGTGTCTCTGGTCAGGCAGGACAGATGCAGCCCCCAGGGGGGCGCTCTCTGATATCATCCGGTTACACGGACGGGCGATCAGCAGTAGTCACACCTCCCTGGTGCAGAATGGCCGCCGCAGGACCGGATCGATGATGACCACCTGCCACAGAGCGGCGCACAACACGTATATTCTGAGATCAGCCTTGGGCTGCGTACCGATGGCGACAGCCGACGAGGATTCGCCTCATAATCCGCGGGAGGCGGAGAGGTAGAATTCTGTCGCAGGTTTGCACATGTAGTTGTGGCGAATCTACCCCTTCCGATGGCGCCAAGTCACATGAGCGAAATGCATCAATCAGCGCCACGTCTGCGGAAGGGCGCAGAAAAAAA
The DNA here is from genome assembly GCF_035609145.1 of Eleutherodactylus coqui. Classification (NCBI taxonomy): domain Eukaryota; kingdom Metazoa; phylum Chordata; class Amphibia; order Anura; family Eleutherodactylidae; genus Eleutherodactylus; species Eleutherodactylus coqui. The sequence goes on along the minus strand of NC_089837.1, from coordinate 529,859,351 downwards.
ATCAGCGCCATCTTGATCTCAGCACGGACTTCCATTCAAACGATCGGTAGACTTCTTGGGAGTAATCACGGAAATGGCGCAAATTGCGCGGTGCACGCCGGGCCGGAGGTCCTCCTCGCACAGCGGATTTCACATCCAAGAGTGTCCCAACCATTGGAATGGTGACCGGCACCACCGACAGTGCGGCGTTCACGGGGGCGCTCACACAGTGTATTTTGGCGCATTCTCCGCATCATAACACGCTTACGAACACGCGTCCCGCTGATTTGTAATGGGAATCCGTGACCTTGGCTCGGCGCGCTTTAATCAAAATACGTGTCAAATCTGCCGTGCGAACCGACCGGTGGAATACGTCCGCGCCGCGGAATCCACTACGGAACGTTCCGTGTAAACTCCAAGACAAGCAAGATCCACGCGCAAATCAGCAGCTTTTGTGACGCGGTTCCCGGCGCGGACTCGCAACGGTTCAAAGGCAAAAACTGGGCGGCTCATATGGGCGGATTTTGGCGTGGATTTTTTTCGGACGCGTCGGACCTGCGGGACGTTCTGCCGCGAAATTCACCACAGGATTTCCTGTACAAATTCTACTACAGAAGAAAACTTCAAAAAGCGCGGCTTTCAGCCGCAGATCGGCGAGCGGGATTGGTCCAGTCTGTGCGCAAAATCTGCGTGTGGAATTCTGAGGCGCAAAATCGTATCTCTGCGAGTTTTCATGGCAAAAACGTGACACGAAGCGGATCCTGACGTTGAAATTGCGCAGTGAATCCCGCCGTGCGAACACGTGCCGCGGCTCCGCAAGGAACGCAAAGAAGGAGCCGATGCACATTTTCCGCGTGGATTCTGCCTCTAAAAGCTGCAGCAGAAATCGCCGCGGTTTTCCTGTCGCGGTTATGCAAACATTGGCCGCTGCTCAATGGGCAACTCTGCGCAAACCGCTTTGTCGCGTCACTCATCTGCGCCATACGGACTGCGGCACGGATTCCCACTGAAGGTAACAGGATGCGGATTTGTCGCCGATTCCGCCGTGCGAACAGAGTTAATCCACGTCCGGTTTAGCGCGTATGGCGCAGCCCCACTGAATGGCGCTTACATCCAAGTGCGAATTGTGGAGCACGGATTTCCATTCAAATTTGCGTCGGGAAAAATCCGTCAGAGCCTTAAAGGGCCATACACGCAGAATGCGGCGACCGTAATTAACGGGAGAGGATGATGAAACGCCGGAAACCATCAACGGAAACGAGCGAAGCGTGCTTTGTAAAGAGATGCGCGGTGCAGGGTGCGTCCCCACGAAGGGTTAAGGGGCCCCTGGTGCGGATGAGCGGCGTGTCAGGGAAGATGAATCTGAGATACTAGGCAGGAGAGCGCTAAAGAGATTAGAGGCTTCTGATTACCGGGCGTCTGCTCCCCTCCCCCGCCCGCCGCCGTGACAGCTCAGTCATCATCTGTAAGAAATACCGGAGCGCGGCGTTATGATGGCAAACTCGATAAAGCGTCAGGGGGAGCCGCGCCGCACATCCATCACCGGGACGCCTGCAAGATCTCAGCTCGCTGCCGGCCGCGCAAATGTCTAATATATTTCTGGTGATGCCGCAGTTTAGCTGCTTTTATGAAATACAAATATGTGTACGGATGGCGGCGGCGGCGGGCGGGGGAGGGGCGGTCACCCAGGGACACCAGAAGGTGCCGCAGAGTCCGGCGCAAGAGCTGACAATTAAGAGACGAGATGTCTCATTACAGGGGATTCCCAGCACGCAGGGTGGGGGAGGGGGGCGTTCTTCACCGGCTCCCCGGGGGCCGTAGATGGACGATTGGATTAAAGGGGCGGAGGGACATCGTGAAAACTATTAGCGGGTGCAAGAATATTCACGGACGGGATCATCAGTGAGGTATTTGTCCTCCACTGTGTGTGGCCTTTCAGCCAATCAGAAGAACCAAAGCAGCCCATGTGTCTGTGTGACCCCGCCCATCGGACTCCACAGAGGAAGGAAGGACTCCTTAGGAGTCTAAAGTATGAATACCAAGTTTTGTGAGACTATGAACTGGAAAGCTCCTTTGTGTTTGGAATACAGCTATTGCTTCCTGTTATCAGCCACCACAAGCAGAAGAGAGGCCAAGTGTAGCACAGAGACCTCCATGCTCCTCCCCCTCCCCCCGCAATATCATCTGCTCCTCTTAAATAACGCTGCTGTACTGTAATAAGATGGGACTGATATCAGCCGCTCCTCTTATGTAACGCTGCTGTACTGTAATAAGATGGGGCTGATATCAGCCGCTCTTCTTATATAACGCTGCTGTACTGTAATAAGATGGGACTGATATCAGCTGCTCCTCTTATATAACGCTGCTGTACTGTAATAAGATGGGACTGATATCAGCCGCTCCTCTTATATAGCGCTGCTGTAGTGTACTACGATGCCCGGTTACTGGCCCTTTAAGGCCAGCAGGTTGTGTTGCGGTGACATCACGGCGCGGCTTCTTCCTGCGGTTCCCTGAACATGTGAGTGGCGGTGGAGGAGGCGGTTGCTCTGCGGTCATTTTATGACACGGTAAACCTGGTTAGCGTGTGTTTGTGCAGCTCGGGGCGGCGGTGACGGATCGCTGGCGGCTGCTGATGGAGACGTTACACTCCGCGCCGCTGACAAATATCAGATTATTCAGCAGTAATATAAGCAGCCATAAAGCAGCGGCGGGGGCGCATCTGCATAATAATCGGCCGGGGACGGTTATTTACAGAGAGGAGAAGGCATATTAAACGGCAGCACATCCGACCGCTGCCTGGGACGCCGCGTCAACAAGTGTAAAAACGTGCGCCGTATCTGCGTCCCAACAGGATACGGCCTCTTCCAGCAAGACGAACCTCAGCGCGGCCTGCGCCATTCGTCAGCGACACGCTGTAGGCCAGGCTACAGGGCGCGTTACGGGAAGCCTGCAGGAAGCGACCGTGCCCGGTCCGTAAGGGTCACATATCATATCTACATATACCAGCAAATAACTATCATATGCTCTACTCCAGTCACATCCAGAGCTGCATTCACAACTGTGATGTATCCGCCCAGCAGGCGCCGAGCTCTAGCTGTGTGACTACTATCTTTTTGGGGTTTCTGGAGCCCTTACCCCCTCTTACCCCTCATGTTTGGCGGGCCTCCTATTGACTTGTTAGTCATCTTTAACAGGTTTAAACATCCTGAGGAGTGCTGGGAGTTAATGGAAGTGAAGCATGACTACTACCTCCACCCACAATGTACTGATCGCCACTGTCAGGAAGCCAAAATTGTAAATGCAGCTTTGGGAGTGAATGGAGTATAAGATACGATGGAGGCTGAGATAAGTACAAGATTCCGCAGCTCTGGATGTGACTGGAGGATAAACTATAATGTGGTACAAGATTATGCAGCTGTGGATGTAACTGCAGTAAAAGATATGATATATTGAGAAGTACAATATTGCTGCTCTGGATGTGACTGGAGGATAAATATTATGTAGTGTAAGAAGTACAAGATTCTGCAGCTCTGGATGTGACTGGAGGAGAAGCTATGATGTGGCATTAGATGTCACACCACATTACAGACCCTGCTGGTTCAGTCTACATTGGTTAGAGAGCAGTGCATTATGGGTAATTGGATAAACTGAAGGGACTTCTGGACAGCCGTTATGCCTGCAGCTCTGGCTGTGACTAGAGTATAACACTGGATGTGACCCGGTGGCGTTCCCCTGTAAGTCGTAAGCAGGCGGTCTCTTACCTTCCAGCGAGTGCAGACTCTTCTCCTTCGCCACCTCGTAGACGTTGGAGAAGTCGTCCCCCAGGTTCGGGTCGGCCCCGGCGCGCAGCAACGACTGGACAACGCTGTGAGAAGAGAGAAGTGTGAGGGGCGAGGAGCCAAAACTGCATGTGTAATACGGAGAGGATAGAGCGCATCGATTACACGTACCGCAGAACACGCGGCAGAGCGCGCAAAAGAACAGCCGTCAGGCGCACGCAAATACGCTTACACTCCTGTGAAGCTGGCCTATATCATGATCTACTGTGTCTGCAGCTCTGAATGTGACTAGAGTATAAGCCGATGTAGTAGCAGAACTGTGGCTGCAGCCTTGGATGTGACTGGAGTATAAGCCGATGTAGTAGCAGAACTGTGGCTGCAGCCTTGGATGTGACTGGAGTATAAGCCAATGTAGTAGCAGAACTGTGGCTGCAGCCTTGGATGTGACTGGAGTATAAGCCAATGTAGTAGCAGAACTGTGGCTGCAGCCTTGGATGTGACTGGAGTATAAGCCAATGTAGTAGCAGAACTGTGGCTGCAGCCTTGGATGTGACTGGAGTATAAGCCAATGTAGTAGCAGAACTGTGGCTGCAGCCTTGGATGTGACTGGAGTATAGGGCATGATGTAAATGTAGAACTGTTACTGCAATTGTGGAAGTGACTGAAGCATAAGACATAACAGCAGAGTAGTTTCTGCAGCTCTGGATGTGACTGGAGCCGAAGACGCGGTGCGGTTTACGCTTAGTACGCAGTAGTTGGAGTAGTGCTGGACGTCCGGCAGTCGCGTGGGTCTGTCTGTATCGTGGGACGCTGAGGGTCCGGTAATCTGGAGTGTCGCCTTTACTCACAGAGGCTCGGAGGTAGATAATAACGCCCCCCGGTGGTGGTGGTGGGGGGGGGGGGGACGTACATCCTGTGCACTATTGATCTCCCTCTACCTTCGTGCTCGGCGCGGTCGATAGAGATGAGGGCCGCACGTGTGGCGCGGTCTGAGCACCTCACGGAGCCGGCGGCGGGCAGCTGGGACCACTCAACCAAGGTCTCTACAGAGGGACAGCCGGGCGTGACCTCAGGGCCGCCCACCCTCTAATTACCGCAGCCAGGAGCGCCAAAAATGAGCCCAGGAGGGTCCGGCTGCGGACAATGACCTTTGGCGCAACAGTCATGTCCCCCTTTATTCATCATCTGATAATCTGGCAACGGACTGTAAGACGACGAGCGACAGACTAACGTGATGACCGCTGCCGAAGGCCGACTGCTCCGGCTGCATCGTGTTGGGAGGGTCAGAATTGGCGCAAGCAGTGTGACTCGCAGGTTGGGGGGCACAAACTTTCTCTTCACTTTTCATCTTACAGACCATTTCCCCCTTTCTTGCCATGTGACCCCCAGGGGGACTGCTGACCCTCCCCGGCAGAGATCAGAGGCGGCACTCGGCAGCGGTGAAGTTTACACTCAGCTTCCACTTGCGTTCCGCTCCGGCGGTCACCTGGAAGAGTCAACAGTGTCGGGGGCTGCGGCCGCCATTGTCCTCGCCCCTCGGGGTCTCCGGCAGCCATTGTGCTCCGCGCTCAGTAACAGGATGAGCACGAAGACATGAAAGCAAGACAAACACGGAGCGGGAAAGCCTCTTATGAGACGCCCTTGAAGGCCTCCTCCTGGCATTGAGTTTGTCATGGAATCATGTCAAAAAGCGGCGCCACACACGAACTCGCCGCACGGGTCGTGCCGCTCGAGAGCGGATATCCAGCCATTGTCCCCGGCCCTAATCCTGTGTTGGCCCAACTCATTTACGGGCTTTTGGTTACTTATGAACTTGCAACATCAAAAGTGGCGGTGCGGAGCGTCAATGGGCGCCAAAGGGGGTTCTTTTCAGACGGCTCATTGGATCTGGAGAGAGAGGGATGATCGCCCTGGGAACCGGGCAACATGGAGGCGAGGGGGAAACGTACAGCGCCGCTCAAAGAGGACGACAACCACATGTGCGCCGAACCGGAACCGCGAGGCCATGTGCATCAATGCTAGAAGCCAGCCTGGAGCGCGAACCGCAGCCCGGCACGTAGAGATGACCGCGGAGAGCGCAATATCCACGCCATGTGATAATAAATAATAAATCGCACTAAGTCCCCTGCCGCTCCGCGCCCCACCCCCACCTGTGGCATGGGTCCTCTGTGTGGCCCGATTCCCTACTTTCAGAGCAGGCAGTGTGTGTGGCCCCCCCTGCTCCGGACCACCGTGCGCCCGCCCCTGCCCCCGGACCCTCCGTGCGCCTGCCCCCGGGGCGCCGGCCCTCCGTGCGCCCCGCCGCCGGCCCTCCGTGCGCCCCCGCCCCTGCCGCAGGCCCTCCGTGCGCCCGCCCCTGCCGCAGGCCCTCCGTGCGCCCGCCCCTGCCGCAGGCCCTCCGGGGCGCCGCCTCCTCCTCCAACGCAGTCGCTTGCAGTTTTTCGTGTCCCCCACGTGTAGTTCAGCCGTGACATCAGCTAACTCCTCCTCCTACCTGTGAAATACAAGACCTTGGGGGTTCTAGTTCGCAGGTGGAGCAGACTTACTGCCCTCGGGCACATCACTGGCAGCTGCCATCACACATACCTGCGGTTCCTCCCCATGGCGGCCACCATGAGCGCCGTCCAGCCCAGCTTGTGTCTGCTGTTGGGGTCCACCTTATCCTGCAGTAACCTGGAGGGAGAAGACATCCGCCATTAGTGCTGCGCCCCCTGCTGGCAGCACGCTGCGGCTTCCATTAATCCTTGTGCAACATAGGAACAAATGTTGCCAAGTGGAAACCATCATCAAGAAGGAATCTGCCAGCTTGGTAACCACAAACTATGCTGGACGTCACAACTGACCGGTCCAAGTGACATCACTGAGCATACACTAATAGTATCATCCCCCCCGGGAGATATGTGTACAGAGCCGCTAGCTTGGGTACAAGATGTGATACGGTGGGCCAAACTAAGCCTGGACCCATCGCTGAAGACACCCGGATCCCCTCCGCAGCATCGAGTTTCATCGTTCATCACTGCAAACGGAGGCGACGGCGGGGGTCAGAGGCCGTACACGTAACGGGGGCGACGGCGGGGGTCAGAGGCCGTACACGTGACGGGGGCGACGGCGGGGGTCAGAGGCCGTACACGTAACGGGGGCGACGGCGGGGGTCAGAGGCCGTACACGTAACGGAAGCGGGGCCCAGGCCGTACACATAACGGGGGCGAGGGTGGGTTGGGGGCGGGGGGGAAGGGGGGGGGGTCACGGGCCGCGCACTCTGCGGGGGCGGGGGCGGGTCACGGGCCGCGCACTCTACGGGGGCGGGGCGGGTCACGGGCCGCGCACTCTACGGGGGCGGGGGTCACGGGCCGCGCACTCTACGGGGGCGGGGCGGGTCACGGGCCGCGCACTCTACGGGGGCGGGGCGGGTCACGGGCCGCGCACTCTACGGGGGCGGGGGTCACGGGCCGCGCACTCTACGGGGGCGGGGGTCACGGGCCGCGCACTCTACGGGGGCGGGGGTCACGGGCCGCGCACTCTACGGGGGCGGGGGTCACGGGCCGCGCACTCTACGGGGGCGGGGGTCACGGGCCGCGCACTCTACGGGGGCGGGGGTCACGGGCCGCGCACTCTACGGGGGCGGGGGTCACGGGCCGCGCACTCTACGGGGGCGGGGGTCACGGGCCGCGCACTCTACGGGGGCGGGGGTCACGGGCCGCGCACTCTACGGGGGCGGGGGTCACGGGCCGCACACTCTACGGGGGCGGGGGTCACGGGCCGCACACTCTACGGGGGCGGGGGTCACGGGCCGCACACTCTATGGGGGCGGGGGGGGTGTCGCGGGCCGCACACGTAATAGGCGCCGAGTTTTGCAGCAAAATGACAACTTCTTCTAGGGGTGGGATTTCTGTTCTACAGGAGTATACATATACGCTGCTGTCCGCTCACCTGTCCACATCGCTGAGGGCACCGGTCCGCGCCGCCTCTAGCAGCTGCTCACCTGGAGGCAGAGAGCAAACAGTCTTATGAGAACAAGTGGCTGACACGTTGGTACAGCGGCGGTCCGGCAGGCGGTGAACATCCGCCGGGTTTGGATTTATTGTGCAGCAGTTATTTCTCTCAGGACCGCCGGGTCACACGGGAATCCCGCCACCAAAGTCGCACTCTGGAGTGTGAACAAGCGTTAAAGGGGTTGTCCCGCGGCAGCAAGTGGGGTTATACACTTCTGTATGGCCATATTAATGCACTTTGTAATGTACATCGTGCATTAATTATGAGCCATACAGAAGTTATTCACTTACCTGCTCCGTTGCTGGCGTCCTCGTCTCCATGGTGCCGTCTAATTTTCAGCGTCTAATCGCCCAATTAGACGCGCTTGCGCAGTCCGGTCTTCTTCTTTTCTCAATGGGGCTGCTCGTGCCGGAGAGCGGCTCCTCGTAGCTCCGCCCCGTCACGTGCCGATTCCAGCCAATCAGGAGGCTGGAATCGGCAATGGACCGTACAGAAGCCCTGCGGTCCACCGAGGGTGAAGATCCCGGCGGCCATCTTCACCAGGTAAGTAAGAAGTCACCGGAGCGCGGGGATTCAGGTAAGCACTATCCAGTTTTTTTTTTTTAACCCCTGCATCGGGTTTGTCTCGCGCCGAACGGGGGGGCTATTGAAAAAAAAACAAAAAAACGTTTTGGCGCGGGACAACCCCTTTAAATCACAGAGCAAGGACACCATCCTCAGTGCAGGACGAGAGCGCCACCTGCAGGTCACCCAGCGCTATAATGTGCAAGAACTAGTGACAATCCGCACCCGGCCACCGCGGACGGCGGAGCTCCGGCAGTCACATATCCAAGACCGTGGACCCATAATCTGCGCTCCGCTTCCTTGTGCTCTTAACCAGTCCTACAGTATACGGTATATACTGGTCGCAGACACTGACATCAGGGCAGCAGCGGAGTTTACTGACGCTCTAGACTGGTGGTCTGCTGTACGACGGGGGTCCGCACTGCTCTCCGGATCACACAGACATATCCGTCGGCTGTCAGGAGGGGAACCGTTGGGGGACTCAAGGATCTGACTCTCAATTCATTTAGGGGTCCGAAGGAGTTTATTGGGACCAGATGAGGCCAGGGGGTCTGTAATCAGTCTGGGGGGGGGGGTCTGTAATCAGTCTGGGGGGGGGGGTCTGTAATCAGTCTGGGGGGGGGTCTGTAATCAGTCTGGGGGGGGGGGTCTGTAATCAGTCTGGGGGGGGGGTCTGTAATCAGTCTGGGGGGGGGGGGGTCTGTAATCAGTCTGGGGGGGGGGGGTCTGTAATCAGTCTGGGGGGGGGGGTCTGTAATCAGTCTGGGGGGGGGGGTCTGTAATCAGTCTGGGGGGGGGGGGGTCTGTAATCAGTCTGGGGGGGGGGGTCTGTAATCAGTCTGGGGGGGGGGGTCTGTAATCAGTCTGGGGGGGGGTCTGTAATCAGTCTGGGGGGGGGGGGTCTGTAATCAGTCTGGGGGGGGGTCTGTAATCAGTCTGGGGGGGGGGGGTCTGTAATCAGTCTGGGGGGGTCTGTAATCAGTCTGGGGGGGGGGGTCTGTAATCAGTCTGGGGGGGTCTGTAATCAGTCTGGGGGGGGGGGGTCTGTAATCAGTCTGGGGGGGGCACGAAGGAGTTGATGGGTACCAATTAAGTCTACAGTTCCAGCGTGGGGGTCCCAATGAGTAAAGGTGAAGTGTGGGGTCTGTACGAGTCTATCCGGTGTCGGGGGCCAAAGGAGTTCATGGGTACTGATAAGAGTCTAAGGGTGCTGTCTGGGGGTCCGAAGGAGCTTACGGGTGCCGAGTCTAGAGGTCCATAATGAGTGTAAATGTCCGGTCGGGGGCCTGGAAGAGTTTAGGGATCCGGTGTGGGGGTCTAAGTGAGTCTATGGGGTCCATTACTTTGTGGGGGTTCTGTTATGAGTTGATGAGAACTGAGTCTACAGCCGGGTCTCGGAGTCCGAAGGTGAGTAGTGGTCCGGTCTGGGGGTCCGTAATCAGTTTATGGGGTCTGAATGAGTCTGGATAGGATTTCATGGTCTGTTCTGGACGTCCGAAGGAGTTTTTGGGTACAGATTGAGTCTGTGTGTCCAGTTTGGGGGTCCGTAATGATTGAGAGTCTGGGGATCTGGTCTGAGAGTCCAAATGAGTTTATGGGGTCCAGAGGCATCTAGTCTGGGGGTCCGAAGGGGGTTATGGGTACCAACTGAGTCTAGGAGACCGTTCATGGGGTCTGGGGGTCCAGGGGGGCTTTACAGGGTCCGGCGTAGGAAGTAGCTCCTGCTGTTAGTTTCCTCGCACCTTCTGTCGCGTTCAGCTCGGATGTTCGCCGTAGTACATGAGATGGGCGCTGTGGGACTGGCTGCGCGGCGGGCACGGGTGTGGGGGGGGGGGGGCGGCTGTAAGGGCTGATGTAACCATCTTGTCCGTACAATGCAGAAAACGATTTCTCGGGAGCCGCAAAAATGACAAAAACTCGACGGCTGGAAGGACTGACAGCGCCGCCCACCACCTCATCGCTAGTGATGCCTGTACACAACCCCCCAATACTCATCCCCTCCCGTATGACGTCATCACCTTTATTCCCGTCTCCTCTGCTATAAGCACAGGCCACCAGCAGGGCGGCGGCAGCGAGCAGCGGGGATCCACTCCAATCATCATGCTCTCCTTGGCCGTCCCCAGTGGTGGAAGTCTGGTACTGCAATTCCTGCAGGAGTGAGCGATGACTGACGAGCGCGGAGCGCCCTCCAGTGTTCACCAGACGGTACTGCAGTCCTGAGGCTGCGCGCTGACCGTTCGCCCTCCCGGCCCGCAGTGAAGGCCCCGGAGTGGCGGCGAGGAGCCTGGAGATGCCAAGCCCGGACACCCGGGGGCTCCACATGGAACCACACAGGGACGTCTAGACGCAGCGGCAAAACGGAACCTCCTGTCACCTTCCCAACCGCCGGCTCTCGGTGCGTGACATCACCACCGCGTTGCGTCATGGGAGTTGTAGTTGCTAAGTCAGCGAGGTGGGTAGGGCTACTGGGAGAGGGAACTACATTTCCCGATAAGCTGTGCGCTGACGTGACGGGGAGTCCTGGTGCATGCCGGGACATGTAGTTCGTTGGAGATGACATTGCGTTACATCAGCGAGCTCATTCGCCGCGGATCATACACTTCATCATTTGTATCCTCCATAAAGGTTTCTGCAGCCTCATTAATGTGGATTTAGCAAATTACTGAAATGAAAACATTTACTTGTCATAGAATGTTCTGGAAGTTTCCGGAAGGACTTCTTTAACAGAGAACTATGATGTAATCGTGTGGAGTTTGTCGCTGGTTTTCCGGCGCGGCGTCGTGTTGCGGTTAATATACATATTTTTGCTTTGTTTTCCCAGTATTATGATGGCGAATGGCGATCCCGCACAGTAACATGTGACCGCGACAAACCGGCAGCCATCAGCAACCAGGCAGAGCAGCGCCGCAGCGAGGCACTAATTACTCGCTATCGGCGCTGCTGATGGTGGCCTACTTCAGGGGTCAGATAGATTTGCGCCGTTTCCACCCGGATACACGGATCTGCAGTCCAGGACGTTGTTGGGACTCGTCCCGCTGTCACCGTGCGGATTATTGGGGGACATCATCCGATAATACGGCGCTTAATACTGCGGATTCTCACCGGAGCAGAGAGACCCAGCGATGAGGCGCCAATTAGTGAGATCCTCCCCCCCGAGGGCGGCGGCACACCGGCGTATTTATGGCGCAATACACCGAGAACAGAACACGTCGACTTCCGATCTTTTTGCGTCTTTGTGCACCAAAGGGGCTCCTAGAAGTCGATGGGGTTGCGCCAATGTGCACGCAACACACCAGCAGACGCACGAAACACTGCGCAATTGCCACGCAAAAAAGAACACGTCTGGAACGTATTAGTCATTTCAATCGGGGCGTCTCTGCCGCGCGCAAATGATCGTGTGCTGCGGGCGCAGAGCGGGCAGCAATATACTCCGATACGCGCTCGATAAAGCTTTGATAATTTTACAGATGCGCTTGCGGTCGCGTGGAGCCGCCGGAGCTCGCTGTACACGGGGCGGTGTGGAGTGAATGACGTCCGCTCGTGCGCCTGTCTATACGGGCAGATAAATCGCTCGCTGTTCCATCAGGCATTGTGTTGGTCGTTCAGTCGCTGCTGCGGCGAATGAGAGCGACTAAACGATGGCGGTTCACACGGAGCGACGCGCGAACGGGGATTGTATGGCCGCGCAAAATGAACGGATTTCTGTTTGCTGTTAAGTCGTTGGCCGCGCTTACACCGAACGATTAACGCTCAGATTTGCCCAATCCAACGATTTTTGGAGCGCTAATCATCCCACGTAAAGGCCGCGGCCGCACGAGCGGATGTGGATGTGTGTGAGCGTTGTGTTGTGGGGGAACACGGCGTATTTTACTGTACTTTTTTTGTGCGCAAGGCATGTGAATTTGCGCACGGCAAAAGAAAGCTGCACCGAGGCACCTCCACACGGCGAGCGCGAGGTCGGGTCAAGAAACGCGGCCCAATATGGTGCCCACCAGCGTGCGTTTTCACATCGCTGTGGAGCCTTGTTCTGGCAAAAAACGTCTCCCATCACTTTTGCGCAGTTGTGATCCTCCGGCGCGGCTTTCAGGCGTGTCGCAGGATCAGCGACTGTTCCCCTCGCCACGCGGTGTCTTGTACCGTCCCATTGAAAACAATGGAGGAAGCGTTCCGAGGGATGCAGAGAGGTAGAGCGTGCCGCGACGTCGCTCGTGTTCAACGGAATGGCGTTCATATTCGCGTGAGAGTCTCAGCCGCGCGAAACACCCGAATTAAACGGCAAATCGGTCTCATTAGTTCCAGACGTCTTCTCTCGTCGGCGTATTTGCGCTGTCTTTCTCGCATCTCCTCTCGTGTTCTGCACACATTTGCGCGCTCCCATTGACTTCTATGGGGACTTTTGGTGCCCAAAATAGTGCGTAGAGATGGCGCGCGGCGCGGTTGTATCGTGTGACCAAAATGCGCAAAATGTAAATGCGTGTGAACGAAGGGATTGAAATCAGTGGGCTCTGTCCTCTGCGTAATCCGCTGTTCACAGGCTGCTGATGGTCTCCACATTGCGGTTCCGTTTTTCTCTCCGCGGCTCGCTGTCTGTAATCTACGTATTATGTACTTCGCCGCAGATCATTGTCTTAGTCCGGTATTAATGTCTCTTGCGCTCGCCGGCTCACATTATCAGAATGGCGCAAATCTTTTCCCATTGCATTGTGCATTGCTGGCTGAATCTGTGCCGGTCGTATGGCGACCAGCCGCTCGGCCTGATGAGGAGGCGCTGCGGACCCATAGTAGTGGGGGGATGCCTGACGGGGCGGGGGGCTTGTGAGCAGCTGATTGTACAGTCCTGTATACATATAGATCCCAATTGTACAAGTCCTCCTGTAACATCATAGGTAGATCTCAACTATGAGGGACAACATGAGGAAACATCCAGAACATCACATTGTCTGATGTTTAACGAATTTATGTGCAAATTATGGTGGAAAATAAGTATTTGGTCAATAACAAATCAGCAGGATTTCGGGGTCTCGCAGACCTGTAACTTCTTCTTTAGGGTGCATTCCCACGAACGTATATCGGCTCAGTTTTCACACCGAGCCGATATATGTTGTCCTCTCCGCCCCTCTGCACTATTTGCAATGCGGAGAGGCGGGTGGGGCTAATTTGTGAAACTTAGCCCCTCCCCCGTCTCGGCTCCTTTCATTGCAAATAGTGGCGAGGGGCGGAGAGGAGGCAGAGAGGGGGCGGGAGCTCAGTTCCTGCTCCTGGTTCTTCCATCCTCCCCCCCTGCACACGAGGACGACGTATATCGGCTCGGCGTGAAAACCGAGCCGATATACATTCGTGTGAATGCAGCCCTCAGAGGCTCCTCTGTCCTCCACTCATTACCTGTAGTAATGGCATCTGTTTGAACTTGTTATCAGTATATAAGACACCTGTCCACAACCTCAAGCAGTCACACTCCAAACTCCACTATGGTGAAGACTAAAGAGCTGTCGAAGGACACCAGGAACACAATTGTATCCCCGCACCAGACTGGGAAGACTCAATGTGCAATAGGCAAGCAGCTTGGTGGGAAGAAATCAACTGTGGGAGCAATAATTAGAAAATGGAAGAGATACAAGACCACTGATAATCTCCCTCAATCTGGGGCTCCACACAAGATCTCACCCCGTGGGGTCAAAATGATAACAAGAACGGTGAGCAAACATCCCAGAACCACACGGGGGAACCTAGTGAATGACCTGCGGAGAGCTGGGACCAACATAACGAAGGCTACCATCAGTAACACACTACGCCGCCAGGGACTCAGATCCTGCAGTGCCAGACGTGGCCCCCTGCTTAAGCCAGTACATGTCCGGGGCCGACTGAAGAGTATTGGGAGAATGTCATATGGTCAGATGAAACCAAAGTAGAACTGTTTGGCAGAAACACAACTTATCGTGTTTGGAGGAGAAAGAATGCTGAGCTGCATCCAAAGAACACCATAACTAATGTGAAGCATGGGGGGGGGGGGGCAACATCATGCTTTGGGGCTGTTACCAGGACGACTGATCCGTATACATGAAGGAATGAATGGGGCCATGTATCGTGAGATTGTGAGTGCAAACCTCCCATCAGCAAGGGCACTGAAGATGAAACATGGCTGGGGCTTTCAGCATGACAATGATCCTGAGCACGCCGCCAGGGAAACAAAGGAGTGGCTTCGTAAGAAGCATTTCAAGGTCCTGGAGTGGCCTAGCCAGTGTCCAGATCTCAAACCTATAGAAAACCTTTGGAGGGAGTTAAAAGTCCGTGTTGCCCAGCGACAGCCCCAAAACATCACTGCTCTTGAGGAGATCTGCATGGAGGAATGGGCCAACATACCAGCAACAGTGTGTGCCAACCTTGTGAGGACTTACAGAAAACGTCTGACCTCGGTCATTGCCAATAAAGGATGTATAACAAAGGATTGAGATGAACTTTGGTTATTGACCAAATACTTATTTTCCACCATAATTTGCAAATAGATTCGTTAAACATCAGACTGTGATGTTCTGGATGTTTTTTCATGTTGTCTCTCATAGTTGAGGTCTACCTATGATGTCAATTACAGACGAGAACTTGTACGATTGGGATCTGACGAAATATTCCCCCCCCCCCCCCACTGTATATATACTGACCGCCCCTCTATCAGCCCCCATCTAGGAGCGGTGGACCCCTTCGCCCTTCAGATCCACAGCGGTTCATTGCGGCGCTGATTCCACTAGGTGATTACATCGTTCTGCAGGAATACTGGCCCCTGCGGACAGGAAGCTTCTTGTAGTCCCTGCAGATTAGATGGCGGTGCTGACATGTTCTGACCGGCTGACAGGAAGGGGTCAGCGATTCATGCTGCTTGTGCCATATTCTGACTTCCCATCAGCAACAGAAATCTGGCCCCATCTGACCAGGAGATGTTTCTCCGCTGCTCAGTGATACAAGTTTTGCGCTCTTTTGCCCGCTGGAGTCTTTCTGTTTCTCTTAGACACAATGGCGCTGGAACTGGTCGCCTGCTGTTATACCATCCGTGCGGAGGAACGGCGAGTTGTGCGTTCGGACACGTTAGTTGGAGCTCCAGCGTTGTATTCAGCTGACTGTGCAGCCTGTTGGTCAGAACGATTCCTGACATCCTCCTCCGACCCCTTTCAGTGATGAGTTGTTTCCGTCCGCAGGATCCCCTTTCACTGGATGTTTTCCTCGATCGCGCCATTCTCTGTATACTGTCCACACCGTTATACGAGACCCTACTCCCCCCCCCCCCCCCCCGTGGTTGGCGGTGAGACCCCGGCTAGTCCAGCACCGATGACCGGCCTCGTTGGAAGTCGCTCCGATCGCTGGATCTTCCATCTAATGTGGATTCACACTAAAACTGATCCACGGAAAACTTGTCATGTAATTTTATGCCGCACGCCGGGGTCACGGGGAGAATTACCATACAGGGGGCGCCAATCGTGGGAGGACGGGGTCTTATAAAGGGGCGGTGTCTGCTCAGTGTATACGGGGTGCTCCAGATCTTGTCGCCCCCGATGGGTCGGACCGCCAGCAGCACGTTTCTCTTGTCTGCGGATCTCACACCGTACAGAGATGTTTTTCCTTTTGTGGCCGGTCGTCTCGCACGCGCTCGTCTGTGTCCGACACGGGCGGAAATCGCACGGTAACATAGTAACATAGTAACATAGTATGTAAGGCCGAATGAAGACATTGTCCATCTAGTCCAGCCTGTCTATCCTACTGTGTTGATCCAGAGGAAGGCAAAAAACCCCAAGGCCAGAAGTCAATTGGCTCTTTTGGGGAAAAAATTCCTTCCCGACTCCCTAATGGCAATCAGACTGTTCCCTGGATCAA
Source organism: Eleutherodactylus coqui (assembly GCF_035609145.1). Lineage (NCBI taxonomy): Eukaryota > Metazoa > Chordata > Amphibia > Anura > Eleutherodactylidae > Eleutherodactylus > Eleutherodactylus coqui. The sequence goes on along the minus strand of NC_089837.1, from coordinate 529,843,176 downwards.
CCCCTAATAGTTCCCACCTGCCTATATACCAGGATTGACACTTAAACTAAAATTTATATCCTGTAATATCCTTCTCCAGAAAGACATCAAGTCCCCTTTTAAACTTCTCTATGGATTTTGCCATCACCACATCCTCCGGCAGAGAGTTCCACAGTCTCACTGCTCTTACAGTAAAGAACCCCTTTCTGTGTTGGTGATGAAACCTACTTTCCTCTAATCGTAGCGGATGCCCTCTTGTTACCGTCGTGGTCCTGGGTGTAAACAGATCGCGGAAGAGATCCATGTGTTGTCCCCTCATGTACTTATACATGGTTATTTGGTCGCCTCTTAACCTTCTTTTTTCTAGAGTAAATAGTCCCAATTTGGACAGCCTCTCTGGGTATTCCAGTCCCGTCATTCCATGTATTAGTTTAGTCGCTCTTCTTTGAACCCCCTCAAGCACTGTGACATCTTTCCTGAGCACCGGTGTCCAGAACTGTGCGCAGTATTCCATGTGAGGCCTGACAAGTGCCTTATATAATGGAAGGATAATGTTCTCGTCCTTCGCCCCTATACCTCTTTTAATGCACCCCAAGACTTTATTTGCCTTTGCAGCAGCTGACTGGCATTGGTTACTCCAGTTCAGTCTATTATCCACTAATACCCCCAGATCCTTTTCCATATCACTTTTCCCCAGCGGTACCCCATTAAGTGAATATTGGTGACATCCGTTCCTCCTGCCCATGTGCATAGTCTTACATTTTTCAACATTGAACTTCATTTGCCATTTTTCTGCCCAAGCCCCCAGCTTATCCAGGTCCGTTTGTAGCCGCACATTGTCCTCCGTTGCATTAATTATATTGAATAATTTTGTGTCATCTGCAAATATTGATATTTTGCTGTGCAGCCCCTCTATCAGGTCATTGATAAATATGTTGAACAGAATGGGGCCTAATACTGAACCCTGTGGCACCCCGCTAGCGACTGTGGTCCAATCAGAGTACGAACCATTTATTACCACCCTCTGCTTTCTATCGTTGAGCCAATTTTTTACCCACTTACACACGTTTTCGCCCAGTCCGAGCTGCCTCATTTTGTATATTAGCCTATTATGAGGCACGGTGTCAAAGGCTTTAGAGAAGTCCAGATATACAAGATCAATAGACTCTCCCAGGTCCAGCTTAGAGCTTACTTCATCGTAGAAATTGATCAGATTTGTCTGACATGAGCGACCCTTCATGAATCCATGTTGGTGAGGAGTTATTCCCTTAATCTCCTTGAGGTACTCATCGATTGCGTCTCTTAGAATCCCCTCGAAAATTTTTCCCGTTACTGAAGTGAGACTTACTGGCCTGTAGTTACCAGGCTCACTTTTGCTCCCTTTTTTGTAAATTGGGACCACGTTGGCAATGCGCCAGTCTAATGGTACTACTCCGGTCTTAATAGTGTCTAGAAATATTAGGTATAGCGGCCTAGCTATCTCGTCACTTAGTTCCTTTAGTATCCTTGGGTGTAATCCATCTGGGCCCGGTGATTTATCAATTTTAGTTTTCTTTAGACGCTTCCGCACTTCCTCCTGCGTTAGGTATGAGATATTTTGTGAGGGGTTCGTTTTATTCCCCTGCATCTCGTATGGCATTTCCTTTTCTTTGGTGAACACACTTGAGAATAAACTGTTTAGTAGATTTGCTTTCCCTTCGTCATCATCAATGATTTCTCCTGCATTGTTTTTTAAAGGGCCAGCGCTCTCCCTGCAAATCCTTTTGCTGTTTATGTAGTTGAAAAATAGTTTCGGGTTGTTTCTGCTCTCTTTGGCGATCCGTCTTTCTGCTTCCTCCTTGGCAGTTTTGATCGTATCTTTGCATATTTTGTTTTTTTCCCTGTATGATTTTAGCGCTTCTTCGCTGCCTTGTTGCTTTAGTAGTTTGAACGCTTTCTTCTTTTCGTTTATTGCCCCTCGTACCGTCTTGTCGAGCCACATTGGTTTCCTTTTAGTTGAGTTTCTTTTATTTTTAAAGGGAATGAACTGCTCACATGAGGTGATTAGGATCCTTTTGAACTTTTCCCATTTTTCCTCCGTACTGATATTTTTGAGGATGTTGTCCCAATTAATGTTACCGATAGTAGTTCTAAGCTCATCAAATTTTGCTTTACTAAAGTTTAGTTTCTTTGTCGCTCCCTGATAAGGCTTCCTATTGATTGACAGCTGGAAGTTGATTATATTGTGGTCACTGTTCCCCAAGTGCCCCTCAACCTGTACCCCCGTTATTCGGTCCGGTTTGTTAGTTAGCACTAGGTCCAGAATGGCTCTCCCTCTTGTTGGTTCCTGCACAAGTTGGTTCAGGTAATTGTCTTTAATTACTCTCAAGAACTTATCACCCCTATGAGATTTGCAGGTTTCCTTCTCCCATGTTATATCTGGATAATTAAAGTCCCCCATGATAATCACTTCATCGCGGTTTGACACCTCTTCTATCTGCCTTAGTAGTAAGTCTTCAGTTTCTTCTGTTGCTTTTGGTGGTCTATAGAAAACCCCTGTCAGGATTTTGTTATTTTTTCCTCCCTGTATTTCTACCCACAGAGATTCCACCTGTTCGTCTCCTACCCCTATATCCTCCCGTAGCCTCGGCTTCAAGTTCGATTTGACGTACAGACATACCCCTCCCCCTTTCTGGTTCCTTCGGTCTCTTCTGAAGAGATTGTACCCCTGCAAATTCACCGCCCAATCGCACTTATCATCAAGCCATGTTTCCGTAATTCCGACTATATCATAACTTTCATCAGTCATTCTTGCTTCAAGCTCGCCCACTTTACCGATCAGACTTCGTGCATTCGTGATCATACAATTTATTTCATTTTTTTTGTTTTTTAAATTTGTTTTGTTGCTATTCGTACTATTGGCTGATCTATCAGTTCTAACTGTACTAACCCCACCCCCTGCTCGTCCCCCATTCCCTTTGCTTGGACCCCGATCGCTAATTACACTGGCTACCCCACTATTTCTCATTTTACCCTCCCCCCCAGTCCCTAGTTTAAACAATCCTCCAGCCTTCTAGCCATCTTCTCCCCCAGCACAGCTGCACCCTCCCCATTTAGATGCAGCCCGTCCCTACGGTAGAGCCTGTAGCCGACCGCAAAGTCAGCCCAGTTCTCCAGGAACCCAAATCAACCCTCCATTGATGCTTTTTTCACTCGGACTTATGTTCGCTGCGCGGCACATTTTCTTGTGGGTCTCGCACCGGCGGAGCGTCCGTGTGCGGTACAAGCTGCGTCCAAGAATTAAGACAGCTGGGGGTATTCACAGGGGTGCGGGTTCGCAGTATTTTGTGTTTTTTGTCATGTGATTTTTATATGAATTATTTTTGTGCTTCTGTGGTTTTAATCCGTTTTGCATCTGATTTTTACACGAGCAAAAACAAACCGCGGCGGGTCACATGATGTAACCGTAGGGTCTGCACACTTGTTTAGGGTCACCATGGTTACACGCAATCCATTTTCTAAAGCCACAAATGACCTAAAACATAAAGAAAGCTTAGATCCGAATCCTGCAGCACCCCTGACCACCACTAGAGGGCAGCCACAGCCCGCTCTACTCCACACACAGCTCAGTCGCCCCTCAGGGACGCTGCAGGTTTCTGTTTCTTTGAAGGACCCTCCGCTATAGGAGAGATCCCCCTACGCCCGCTCTGGGGGGAACACAGTCTCAGTCTTAAAGGGGCGAGAATAATTACCGTTCTGACCAGAACACGGAGATTTACCTTCCACTTATAATGTGCTCATCAGATCTAGCGCTCTAATCACACAGAGAGCTGCATTCACAAGTCTAATACTTCAGTCACCCAAAGCTGCATTCAGTTCTTACACTCCACTCACATACAAAGCTACCTTCACAGTTCTACTCTAATCGCTTCCAGAGCTGCATTCCCAATTCTTATATTGCAGTCACATCCAGAGAGGCATCGACCATTCCAATCACATCCAGAGCTGCATCCAATAATGTACAGTGCATGACACATGAGCGGGCCGGGTGCACACTGTGGCGATAGATACACAGTGGCAGTCTGCATAATTTCCAATGCAGCTCTGAAAGTGACCGGTGAAGATATATTGTAAGCAGGATTGGGCTGCAGCTCTCGATGTGACAAGAGGACAAACATGAAGGAATTCAAGAATCAATATATTGTAACTATTAGCCTGCAAAATTTTTATTGCAGCTTTGCATCTGACAGCAGAATTGTGAATGCAGCTCTGAAGGTGACTGGAGTGGAAGATGTGATATACTGTAACAGCAGAACTGTGAATGCAGCTCTGGGTGCGACTGGAGTAGAAGATGTGACTAAAGTATAAAACATGATGTAACGCCGGACAACTATGTGATAAGTAATTGGTGTATATATTGTGAGAGAACAGGGTTTCCATTATTGGGGGGGGGGGAATTAGCAGTTTGGGTCTGTTTTTGATTCCTGAATTGCACCATTTTGCCTTCCAGACATGAAGGTGTTAATTCTAATTTATTCTTCTCTCCAGGAATCCTGAAGAGGGAGGAGCGGCGAAGAACACAGAGCGCCATTGTCTGACTATCATCATCATCACTGGGTAAATAGTGTACACCGCACACTCCTCCTCCCGTGATGCAGACAGAACTAGTACCTTTAACTGGGCGCTGCCCCTTTAAGAGGAGCCCTGGTGTCTGTTATGCCTCCAGCCCCCAGCTTCAGCCCATCACCCAGCTTTCCTAGAGACCTGAATGGCAAGTCTGCATGCACTATACAGACTATGGAATGGGCGTGTCAGCGGCGGACGCTGCAGCGCTGTGAACTGGTCTGGGGCGCTAATAACAGAAAATCTCGTAAGGATTGCGCACAGAAAGTCTCAGCGGGACGACAAGCTGATGGGAAAACTATGAGGAAAAACAGTTCTGGGAAGTAAAGCAGTTCTCTGGATTCAGCCTGCAGTGTAAAGTATGGAGGAGTCTTGCCTAAAAAGTACATGAAAACACAGTGTTTCCTCTTGTGTATACTCAGGTACCCATACACTATCCTGCAGGTGTGAGGGATAATGAGCATGGGGTTGTGTGAAGACCTCCATGCTTTACACTGCAGGCTACATCCAGAAAACTTTCAAACAATGCAAAATAGATCCGCGGTTCTTCTGACTGAGCGGCGTTCCTTACAAACCCCTTCTCTGTCCCTTTAAGGCTGGCAGTGATGGGGCTCCTGAACATCTGCCCGGGCTCTATTATACAGAGATTAGTATGCTGGAGGTTTATGACGAAGGCTTATCAAATCCTTTATCTTCCTCATCAGGCCTGAAAACACGGAAAATGACCCAGATTATAATAACCGAGAGAATCCGAATGGCAAAAGAGACCATCGCCTGCTGCACCAGGGACCAGATATACCATCCATGGTATTTACTGGTTCAGTGCCCCAGTCCCTAGTGTCTAGTGGTTCAGTGCCCAAGTCCTTGGTGTACAGGAGTCCGGTGCCCATGTCCATGATGTCAAGGGGTCCAGTGCCCCAGCCCCTGGTGTCCAGCAGTCCAGTGCCCCAGCCCCTGGTGCCCAGCAGTGTGGTGCCCCAGTCCCTGGTGTCCAGCAGTCCAGTGCCCCAGTCCCTGGTTTAAAGCGGTCCAGTGCCTCAGTCCTTGGGGTCCAGCGATCCAGTGCCCCAGTCTCTGCTCTCAAGGGGTCTAGTGTCCTAGTCCCTGGTGTCCAGGGGTCCAGTGCCCCAGTCCTGGTTTTCCAGTGCCCCAGTCCCTGGTGTCCAGCAGTCCTGTGCCCCAGTCCCTGTTGTCCAGTGCCCCAGTCCTAGTGTTCAGTGCCTCAGTCCCTGGTGTCCAGTGGTCCAGTGCCTCAGTCCCTGGTGTCCAGTGGTCCAGTGCCTCAGTCCCTGGTGTCCAGTGGTCCAGTGCCTTAGTCCCTGGTGTCCAGTGGTCCAGTGCCTCAGTCCCTGGTGTCCAGGGGTCCAGTCCTCAGTCCTTGGTGTCCAGGGGTTTAGTGCCCCTGTCCCTGGTATCTTATGGTCCAGTGCCCCTGTCCTTGGTCTCTCCATTCCAGTATCTGGCACCACCATAACCCCCAGACAGCACACCCGCTGCCTTGAGGCCACACTGGTCTCTTCTTTACCCCCCACATCCAATCTCTGGCCCGGACATGCCACCTGCACCTCAGGAATATTGCTACAATCCGTCCGTTCCTCCCCACGGACTCACTGAAGACACTCGTGGTCGCCCTCATCCACTCCCAACTCGACTACTACAACTCGCTGCTCATCGGCCTCGCTCATCCCCTCTTTAGTCCATCCTGAATGTGGCAGCCGGGCTCATTTTCATGTCCAGTCGTTACTCAGATGCCTCTGCCCTGTGCCAGTCGCTGCACCGGCTGCCCATCCACTGCAGAACTCAATTCAAACTCATCATCCTCACCCACAAAGCTCTCCATGGCGCCGCACCACTGTACATGGCTTCCCTCCTGTTCGTACATCACCCATCCCTCATTCCCTAGAGTTCAGTGGTTCTGTGCCCCAGTCCCTGGGGTCTAGTGGTTTAATATCTCAGTAATTTATTGTCTCAGTCCCTGATGTCTAGTGGTCCTGTTTCCCAATCCATGCTGTCTAGTGGTTTAACATTCAGTCCATGGTGTCTAGAGGTACAATTTCCCAGTCACTGGCATCTAGAGGTTCAGTGCCCCAGTCCCCGGTGCCTAGAGGTTCAGTGCCCCAGTCCCCGGTGCCTAGAGGTTCAGTGCCCCAGTCCCCGGTGCCTAGAGGTTCAGTGCCCCAGTCCCCGGTGCCTAGAGGTTCAGTGCCCCAGTCCCCGGTGCCTAGAGGTTCAGTGCCCCAGTCCCTCGTGTCCTATGGTTTAATGTGCCAGTCCCTACTGTTAGTGTCTCAGTCTCTGGTGCCTGGTGGTATAGTTTCTTAATCCCTGCTGTCTAGTGGTTCAGTGTCTCTGTGCCTGTTGGGGTAGTCCCCCAGTCCTTGGTGTCTAGAGGTTCAGTTCCCCAGTCCCTGGTGTCTAGAGGTTCAGTGCCCCAGTCTCTGCTGTCTAGTGGTTCAGTGTCTCTGTGCCTGTTGGTGTAGTCCCCCAGTCCCTGGTGTCTAGAGGTTCAGTCCCCCAGTCCCTGGTGTCTAGAGATTCAGCCCCCCAGTCCCTGCTGTCTAGAGGCTCAGCGCCCCAGTCCCTGGTGTCTAGAGGCTCAGTGCCCCAGTCCCTGGTGTCTAGAGGCTCAGTGCCCCAGTCCCTGGTGTCTAGAGGCTCAGTGCCCCAGTCCCTGGTGTCTAGAGGCTCAGTGCCCCAGTCCCTGGTGTCTAGAGGCTCAGTGCCCCAGTCCCTGGTGTCTAGAGGCTCAGTGCCCCAGTCCCTGGTGTCTAGAGGCTCAGTGCCCCAGTCCCTGGTGTCTAGAGGCTCAGTGCCCCAGTCCCTTGTGTCTAGAGGCTCAGTGCCCCAGTCCCTGGTGTCTAGAGGCTCAGTGACCCAGTCCCTGGTGTCTAGAGGCTCAGTGCCCCAGTCCCTGGTGTCTAGAGGCTCAGTGCCCCAGTCCCTGGTGTCTAGAGGCTCAGTGCCCCAGTCCCTGGTGTCTAGAGGCTCAGTGCCCCAGTCCCTGGTGTCTAGAGGCTCAGTGCCCCAGTCCCTGGTGTCTAGAGGCTCAGTGCCCCAGTCCCTGGTGTCTAGAGGCTCAGTGCCCCAGTCCCTGGTGTCTAGAGGTCCAGTGCCCCAGTCCCTGGTGTCTAGAGGTCCAGTGCCCCAGTCCCTGGTGTCTAGAGGTCCAGTGCCCCAGTCCCTGGTGTCTAGAGGTCCAGTGCCCCAGTCCCTGGTGTCTAGAGGTCCAGTGCCCCAGTCCCTGGTGTCTAGAGGTCCAGTGCCCCAGTCCCTGGTGTCTAGAGGTCCAGTGCCCCAGTCCCTGGTGTCTAGAGGTCCAGTGCCCCAGTCCCTGGTGTCTAGAGGTCCAGTGCCCCAGTCCCTGGTGTCTAGAGGTTCAGTCCCCCAGTCCCTGGTGTCTAGAGGTTCAGTCCCCCAGTCCCTGGTGTCTAGAGGTTCAGTGCCCCAGTCCCTGGTGTCTAGAGGTTCAGTGCCCCAGTCCCTGGTGTCTAGCGGCTCAGTGTCCCAGTCCCTGGTGTCTAGAGGCTCAGTCTCCCAGTCCCTGGTGTCTAGAGGCTCAGTGTCCCAGTCCCTGGTGTCTAGAGGTTCAGCCCCCCAGTCCCTGGTGTCTAGAGGTTCAGCCCCCCCAGTCCCTGGTGTCTAGAGGTTCAGCGCCCCAGTCCCTGGTGTCTAGAGGCTCAGCGCCCCAGTCCCTGGTGTCTAGAGGCTCAGCACCCCAGTCCCTGGTGTCTAGAGGCTCAGCGCCCCAGTCCCTGGTGTCTAGAGGCTCAGCGCCCCAGTCCCTGGTGTCTAGAGGCTCAGCGCCCCAGTCCCTGGTGTCTAGAGGCTCAGCGCCCCAGTCCCTGGTGTCTAGAGGCTCAGTGCCCCAGACCCTGGTGTCTAGAGGCTCAGTGCCCCAGACCCTGGTGTCTAGAGGCTCAGTCCCCCAGTCCCTGGTGTCTAGAGGTTCAGCCCCCCAGTCCCTGCTGTCTAGAGGTTCAGCCCCCCAGTCCCTGCTGTCTAGAGTTTGTCTTTATTCCCATGTCTAAATAGTAAATGCAGCTCTGGATGTGACTGGAATATTAGACACAATATAGCAGCAGAATTATGGTGTCTAGAGGCTCAGCGCCCCAGTCCCTGGTGTCTAGAGGCTCAGCGCCCCAGTCCCTGGTGTCTAGAGGCTCAGCGCCCCAGTGCCTGGTGTCTAGAGGCTCAGTGCCCCAGACCCTGGTGTCTAGAGGCTCAGTCCCCCAGTCCCTGGTGTCTAGAGGTTCAGCCCCCCAGTCCCTGCTGTCTAGAGGTTCAGTCCCCCAGTCCCTGCTGTCTAGAGTTTGTCTTTATTCCCATGTCTAAATAGTAAATGCAGCTCTGGAGGTGACTGGAATATTAGACACAATATAGCAGCAGAATTATGGATGCAGCTCTGGAGGTGACATTGCATGAGTAGATTGAAGTGTGATTGTTCTCAGTAATCTTGTAGATCTGGTCCATTTTAACCTGTGAAGTGCCGTGTGCGGAGGAGTCAGTGTGTGCATCCAGTGCTGACATGTTGGCCCCCGTGTCGCCGCGCTCCGGTCACCGCCTGCGCTGCTTAGCATTTCCCAGGTTCCTTGTTGCTCCGTTACCATAATGACTCAGGTGATTGTGTCTGTGGAGCGCAGCTGGAGTCGTGAGTCATCGTTCTCCTCTCATTCGCCGCTCTCCTCCCGCTGAGCGCCATTATCATGTAGATTTAGCGAGGAGAATAAGACTCGGCGAGCTGAATAGGCTGGCATTAACGGGATCTCAGCGCCAACGCCTGGATCCTGCCGTCTATTTATAGGCTGGCTGGTTCCTGGCACTTTACTGCGTTACGGCTATACAGAACCGCGAAGAATTCAGCAAGTGCTCCATTCTCTGGGCATTAAAGGGGCAGTACGGAAATGTACGTGCGTGTCGTAAACCCCGCTCGCTACCTCAGAATATGGCGCAGGTTGCAGCGGGTGACAATGTTCAGAAATCAGTTGTATGGGAAACATACATAAAAATGGCGTCCGAGAAAACCGATGGAAATGCGTTAACGCCCTGCAATGTCTGTGCCTGTCCCATCACTCTGTGCGAGGTATTAGCGCTGTGGCCGGACCCTCCTGGCGGACAGGTTGTCTGCAGGGGCTTCAAGGGTTCAGATGGGATGAGACAAGATGGGTCCCGGATGCAACAGCTGTGCAGCAGGAGCCTCTCCCCTCCCTGAGCAAACAAACCAGCAATGGAGCGAAAGACGGCGTTTCCGATAACTCGCCATGTAATAAGTAAACCCTAATAACCTGACCGACCCGGGTGACACTTGACACGTAATACACAAATAGTCTCTAGCAGCAGCCACAGCGGGAACTGCTGGGACCAGTACAGTATCTGCCGTAGGGCCCCCAGCTACCATGTGTTTGTACAGTTGCAAGAAAAAGTAAGTGAACCCTTTGGAATTCTCTGGATTTCTGCACTGATTACTAATAAAATGTAGACTGATTGTATCTAGGTCACAATTATAACCAATGAAGCCAATAACACAGACGCTTGTACCATTCATCATTCACAGGGATAAAAAGTAAGTGAACCCATGAATTTAATAACCTGTAAATCCCCTTAGCATCAGCCACCTCCTCCAATCATTTCCCGTACCTGCAAATACGTTTTGCACAAAGTTGAGGAATTTTGGACCCTTCCCTTCTTGCAAGTATGTTTCAGTTCATCAGTATTTCTGGGATGCCTTGGGTGCATAGTCCTCTATAAAGATAAGATCAGGACCCAGACTTGGATATTTCAGAACACAAATCATCTTCCACCGTTCTTTAGCTGATTACTTGTGTACTTTGTGTCTTTGTCTTGTTGCTACACCCAATGTGTCTTCAGCTTGAGATCCGGGAGGCCCGTAAAACCTCCAGCAAGACGCTCTTATTCACCTGAGAACTCATTGTTCCCTCAGTGATCACAAGGTGTCCAGGCCCCGAGGAGCAAAGCCACCTCAAACCACAATGCCTCCTCCACCATAGCCTCAAACCATGTTGCCTCCTCCACCATAGCCTCAAACCATGATGCCTCCTCCACCATAGCCTCAAACCACGATGCCTCCTCCACCATAGCCTCAAACCATGATGCCTCCTCCACCATAGCCTCAAACCACGATGCCTCCTCCACCATAGCCTCAAACCATGTTGCCTCCTCCACCATAGCCTCAAACCATGATGCCTCCTCCACCATAGCCTCAAACCACGATGCCTCCTCCACCATAGCCTCAAACCATGATGCCTCCTCCACCATAGCCTCAAACCATGATGCCTCCTCCACCAGACTTGCATGAGGTTGCATGAGGCTTTGGTGTTGTGCGCAGGGTTCTTCTTCCTCCATGTTGTGCGTTGTGTTATAATCTTCCCCTTTTGTCTCCTCCGTCCATAGAACACTTCCCAGAAGCATTGTGGGACATCCAAGACGTCTTGGACAGACATGAGACGGGCTGCTGTGTATTTTTGTCCAGCAGCATCGTCCTTGGTGGTGTCCATCCATCATCACCATTCTCAGTCAGTGTTTCCCTAATATAAGAGGGCCCTGCAGTCTATAGGGTCTTCTGTGGGTCCTCTGCTGTTCCTCCTGGACTCTTCCTCCCCTCTTTCAGGATTGCCCGTTGTGCCCTTGAAATGATATAACCGGACGCTCCTGGGGAGAGTAGAAGAGTCCGGAATGTCCTCCATCTGTAGATAATAACCGTGGACTGACCGGGTCTTTAGCTTTTGCAGCTCCTTGCGTCTTTATAGCACATCTGCTGGAAGTTACTTATATTGAGGTGCGGCTCACACTGACCAGATCTGTCAGTATCCAGGCTTTGTGTACCTCTGTTTAATGAGTAAAGCACCTGTGACACTTAGACAATCAGCTCTTCAAGAAGTCATTGTGGAAAATGTACTAAACCTTCCATTTCCTGCATTGGGCCAAGTAAAGTTTCCCCCGGCGGACGCCTCTTTGTGTGTTCAGCACCTCCATGCGCCTTCACAGGAAAGCAATGTAGAAAGGAAGAACCAGGCAGCATTCATTAAAATCCTCTTCTTTATTGAGACATGAGGAAGCAAGCAGCCACGTATCGACCCTGTACTCGGGTCTTTATCAAGCACAGGAAAGCACAATTGGTCCCGACCAGGCGTACATTTCTGGCAAAATTTTTGTCAGTTTTTCCTATAAATTATACTTAATTTTGTTGGTCCGGCCCCCTCCTGACAAGCCACGCCCAGTTTAAAAAAAGTATTGGGTCAGTGCAAGAGGAAGAAAAGTTGCAACACTTTGCGACTTTTTTCCGCCAGCATTCTTGTGTAGATTACATAGTGAATGACCCCCATTATTCCCGGTCAGCAGGGGGCGCTGATGTAGGTGGAGAAACCCAGCAAGACCGTTTATATCGTGCGTTGGTGTCACCGTATATCTCTGTAGGTGCAGCGGCTCCAGATGATGAGAGTTTCCCTCCTCAGAGAGGAGTCTGTGCAGGAATCTGCTATATTCTGACCGTTCTCAAGTCAAGTGACCTGGAAGACATGAAGCGCAGGCGGCGCCGATAATGGACGATGCGGCTAATGTATCTCTATAGGGCCACTTCTAGGAGCCGCGGGCCGTCTGACCCATTTACTTGCTTTTGTGCTGACCGGTTTAGGGTTGCTTGCAGTCCTATGTAACACACTCAGCGTGCTGTGACTCAGCTTACTTAGGGCTTATTTGCATGAGCGAGAAGATCGGAGAGGATCCGGGCGTTTGGGCGAGGCACAGATATATGCAAAGTATTAACCCCTTCTTCCCAATAGGTTCAGTTACATGGACCTCTTCCCTGGAGCACGGGCCATTATTTAGCGATGTTGCAGAAAACTCGCTCGTTATTTGCTGTGGGCGGGTTAAAAACCAGATGAACCGCGCGGGAACAGCGAGCGCAAGGCGATGCGTCATTACTTTCCAATTGAAACAAAATGCATCGCAGTCACATATAATCGCAGATTTAGGATTGCAATATTGGCCTGGTAGTTTCTCGGAGCGATATCGCACTCGCCCGTGTAAACACGGCCCTATTTTGTGCCCCTTTTGGCACATCAGATGACTCAACATGTAAAGCTCCTTTAATGCGGCTCTTCAGGCTCCACCCTCTTTCTGTGACTCCTCCCTTTAGACTACCTGAGCCATCCATACCTAATAGTTACTGATCACAGGTCTACCTTAGTAGAGCAGGACTGCAGTGTAAAGCATGTGGGCCTGCTGATGGCACAGGAGGCAACAATTTTTGGGGAATTTTCATCTCCATTTTTTAAAAGCCGTGACGCTTTTCTTTCTCCGTCGCCGCGGCCGGATGTTTCTGCAGGGCGGGCTGCAGTTTTTGGGTACATATAATGTTTTGTGTAACTTTTCATCACATTTTTTGGGAGGGTAAGAAGTACAATCCGTCAGCTCTGGGTTGGTTTTTTTACCGTGTTGATCATAGAGCATAAATGACGGGATACGTTGTATCTGCCGACCGCGACAATCCGAAAGGGTCCGGAGCTTTTGTAGCTTCTTCCACTCTTGCTTTTTTCCATCGCTGCAGTCAGAGTCCCATAACTGACCCTTCGCTGGGCGGGCCCCGGGAGGACTTGTCCTTGTGTGAAGAGGTGCAGTTCTTATTAGCAGCATTTGGGGTTTTTGATCTTTTTTATTGCATTTTTTTTTTGGAAATGAACAAAATCCTTTTGCTTCATTTTTTAGGTTTTGGGGTTTTTTTTTTCAGTGTTTTGCTGTGCAGGATAAAAAGTGTCTTGTTATCACGGTGCGATGACCCCAAATGTGGGTTTTTTATTTAGTTTTTTAAACAAAGATGGGAGAGTGCGCAAAGAAGGGTTTTTTAAATTACTGTGTTTTTTTTTACTATTTTTATTTTCTCTTTTCTACATTTCTCATGTCCCTGTAGGGGACTTGAACTTGCCATTGCTCTGATTGCTCTGATAATACACTGCAGTACTTCTGTCCATGGCAGACCCAGACAGCATTGTCTGGTGTCGCGGAGGTCTGATGATGACAGAGAAAGAGCGCCTTCGGTCTGTGAACCCTTTACATGCCACGATCATTCTTGATTGCGGCAGGTAAAGGGTTAATAGAGGGGATCGGTGTTCTCACTGTTGCTATCCGTGGGACATAAATGTAGGTCCATTCGAGGCAACCACGTCCCAGCCCCAGGACGTACATGTATTCTCTGGGGCGGGAAGGGGTTAAAGGATCTGATTAACACCGTTCACAGATTGTAAAATTACTTAAAGGGATATACCATATTCCCTGCGCCTCCATAGACCACAGTTAGAGGTGCAGCATTGTTACTGGTGAGAGGTCATAGCTCATCCTGAGCATCCCTGGTTCATGAATAGAATGCCAGAAATACAGTGAAGACTGACGCATGAAGAGAACAGTATGGGGGCGATGACAGCAAGTGAGGGGGGGGGGGAGGGGGGAGAATGGTGCAGGATGTTGGGAGTGCTCCTTCTCCCTCCTGTCTCTATAATCCGGATAATAACCCGTATTAGGCAAGTGCTGATATTATAGCGACACCTGACACCACTAATCCTATTACCGCAAGGCCTGCCAAGGTCAGCGCCACAGTGGGGTGGGGTGGGGGTGGGGGACACGTAGGCACCTATAAACCAGGCGCTCCCCTTCGCTGTATTGATCTACGATGTGATTGGTGGACCGTCTGCAGTTTATAACACCAGTCTATAAGAGGGCGATGCAAGGCGTACAGTATTAACCCCTTCCTCTCCCAGTCTGATGTGGAGCTTGTTTGCCCCCCCACTGGGCACCAAGTGCCAAGCAACAATCCCAGTAAATGTAACACTGGGTCATTGGAGACTGGGCATTGGGTCTCACGGTGTGGCCCGGTATGTCAACTGGTCAGTTGCCTGTTTGGTGTTCAGGGACCAGATACTTGCCTACTTGGTCACCTTAATTTGATCCCAAGTGTTTGGATTATTTGGCCAGCAAGGTCCAGAACTGTGGCCCATTCAGGCACCAGGCATTGGACGTTTGGCCACTTGATTGCTGGGATATGGTTACTTCCCCACTCGGTCACTGCTGTCCAAACATTTGATCACTTGGTCACCAGGGGGTCAAAGATTTATGTAGTTGATTACTGGGGCTGGATTAGATGTTTGCTAGTTGGTCATCGGAGAACACAACTCCCACCCACGTAGTTGCCAGAGAGAAGAGCTCTTATCCACCAGTGATCGAACACTTGGTCACCAGGGGTCGAGCATTCACCCAGTTGGCCCGGATGCCGTTGGTCATCGGAGACTGTTATTTTTGCCCATTTAGTCACCAAGGATTGGCCGTTTTGCCTACTTCTTTGCTGGGAAATGGATATGGAACTATTTAGTCACCAGAACTCTTACCCACTAGGCCACTAGTGACTGAAAGCTTGTCATCGGGACAGGAGACCCTGGAGGTTGGTTATCTTTATCTCAGAGATTTCCATAACTGGAGGGTCTAGGGTGGTCTCAGATGATAAATCCGCCCCTGACTTCCCAAGCAGGGGATGATGGGGGTTATAATCCTGGCACTGTCACTATTGGCTGTGGGCGGGGTGGTCTGACCAGTTGCCCCACATACCAGAGTCCGGTATGGTCAGCGGGCGTGGTGGTCACCCTCATTACTGAACACAAGCGTCACACGTGAGTGGGGTAGTGTCTCTTTACATTCTGGGGGTCCCTGCTGATCAACGTGACTGTGTGTTGTCCTTCCTCTTATCAGATGTAGTCACAGTGATGACTGCAGCCCTACAGCCCCCATCGTGGCCCTCAGTCCTATCAGCACAGGCCATATAACGCCTGCCGCGCTCGTCCCGTATATAATAAGTTGTCCAGTTACCTGCAATGTTTGCGGCTCTTCTAAATGCGGAATGCGTTCTTTGTATCGCTTTGCGGAATTACATCTTCTATATGTTAGAAATCCGGAACAACAATTCCGTAAGACGTACGCCCGCGCTGGGAAGCTTCTCCGCTGCGAGAAAAAAGTCGTGCGGATTTGAACTAGAGATGGGGTTTTGAATGCTGTGGGTTTCAAGCCCCATTGGGGGGGGGGGGGGGGGGAAATCGCGATGCAATGTTTCCGACTGAAAACCGGCGCAGCTGACAGATCGTTACTTCCCTAAAGTGATGAGGGACGTTCTCGACCCAAAAACGCCTCGCATGCACGGGGAAATTGCGCGTCGACAAGAGCAATATCGGGTCGTGTTTCACAGCCCAATATCGCACTCGCCCGTGTGAAATTAGCCTAAGAGGGCAATATTGATCGGAGTTTCTCGCCTGTGTTACTGTATCCTAATACGAAGAGCCTAAACCCCATTGATTAGCGTTGGGCTGTTCAGACTTGCGTTTTCCATGTTCATATTTACGTGCGTGCAAAAAAACCCTCACAGCATGTCCTATGCCGTGCTGCCCAGCTTTCTGTGCGCTGTAGAGAGGCCGGCAGTAGGACCCAGCGGCTGCCAGATGTGGCAGGGGGGTGTGTGCGCTGTGGGAGGGGGCGCTCTGTGTACATAGAATAAGCTTATATTCCTTTCTCCCAGGCTCTTGGAGTCTCACATCACCCGCCGTTCTCCAGGGCATCTGCGGGCGCTCATCCTGCTGGTCCAGAAGAACCGGATCCCTGCCCCCAGGCTCCCAGGGCTGTGCCATATGGATGTGCAGCCTGCGCTGAGCCCCAGACCTGAGAGTACTCTGTGAGTGGCCGCCAGCACCTGTCGCCATGTCCAGGGACCACGTCCAGATCCCAGACGACCGCGACTTCCAGAACTTCAGGACGGAGTGTCAGTCCGAGGCTGGATGGACAGTGACCTACAGCAAGTCCGGGGTCACGGTGTGGGTGCAGATCCTGGAAGAGGAGAGGGCACTGCACAAGATCAAGGTGAGGACTGCCGGAGGGTACACTGTATCCGCTGAGGTCCGGCTCCACTCGTTACTGATGGGTCTCCTCCTGAACCTCACTATGTCTTGGCTTGGATTGCAGTTGATACAATGTATCAGTTGAGTCTGAGTTCACTTGTTACATTGTATCAGTTGTGGTTCTACTATATCTGCTGAGTTTGCTTCCTGTTACTATGTGTCCACGGGGTCAGATCCCAGGGGGGACGATACAGCTACCCCCCAGTTCATCTGCTGGACCCCTCTGGTGATACTGGGGGGGATACAATGTATTGTAGGGGAGTCTGAGGGCAGGATGAGCTCCAGCACCTGTTACGTCTCCTGCCGAGGGTCCGCTCCAGGGTGGCCCCTTGCAAATAATAGGTTGTAGTTTTGTGTATCTCACAACGCACAAAACTTGCCCTTCTGAATGCGCCTTTCCTGGAATCGAGAGGTTCGGTGCAGTCCTCGGTGGGTGAGAGGTGTGCAGTGTGAGCACAGGTGTGTGTGTTAGTATGACGTGTTCCTGTGATGCCTGTAGAAGTATTATGGATGGGTGTTAGCATGATGAGTATGGGGTTTACTTCTTGCTTAGCTCTGCGTGTATCAGTATGATGTGTATGTGTGACGTGTGCATAGTTTACTTCCGGACTGTGGGGAGAGTGTATATATGTGCAACACGTCTAGTTTAGTTCTTGGATAAGAGGAAGTGTACCAGTATGATATGAATGTACCAGTATGATGTGTGTGTGTGTGTACCCGTATGATGTGTGTGTGTGTGTACCCGTATGAAGTGTGTGTGTGTGTGTACCCGTATGAAGTGTGTGTGTGTGTGTGTGTGTACCCGTATGAAGTGTGTATGTGTGTGTGTGTACCCGTATGAAGTGTGTGTGAGTGTACCCGTATGAAGTGTGTGTACCAGTATGGTGTGTGTGTGTGTACCAGTATGGTGTGTGTGTGTGTACCAGTATGGTGTGTGTGTGTGTGTGTGAGTGTACCCGTATGATGTGTGAGTGTACCAGTATGATGTGTGTGAGTGTACCAGTATGATGTGTGAGTGTACCCGTATGAAGTGTGTGTGAGTGTACCAGTATGGTGTGTGTGTGTGTGTGTGTGTGTGAGTGTACCAGTATGGTGTGTGTGTGTGTACCAGTATGATGTGTGTGTGTACCAGTATGATGTGTGTGTGTACCAGTATGATGTGTGTGTGTACCAGTATGATGTGTGTGTGTGTGTACCAGTATGATGTGTGTGTGTACCAGTATGATGTCTGTGTGTGTGTACCAGTATGATGTGTGTGTGTGTGTGTACCCGTATGAAGTGTGTGTGTGTACCAGTATGAAGTGTGTGTGTGTGTGTGTACCAGTATGATGTGTGTGTGTGTGTGTGTGTATACCAGTATGGTGTGTGTGTGTGTGTGTGTGTACCAGTATGGTGTGTGTGTGTGTGCCAGTATGATGTGTGTGTGTGTGCCAGTATGATGTGTGTGTGTGTGTGTGTGTGTGTACCAGTATGGTGTGTGTGTGTGCCAGTATGATGTGTGTGTGTGTGTGTACCAGAATGATGTGTATGATGTGTGTGTACCCGTATGATGTGTGTGTGTGTGTGTGTGTGTGTGTGTGTGTGTACCCGTATGATGTGTGTGTGTGTTTGTGTGTATACCAGTATGGTGTGTGTGTGTGTGTGTGTGTGTACCAGTATGGTGTGTGTGTGTGTGCCAGTATGATGTGTGTGTGTGTGCCAGTATGATGTGTGTGTGTGTGTGTGTGTGTGTGTGTGTGTGTGTGTACCAGTATGGTGTGTGTGTGTGCCAGTATGATGTGTGTGTGTGTGTACCAGAATGATGTGTATGATGTGTGTGTACCCGTATGATGTGTGTGTGTGTGTGTGTGTGTGTACCCGTATGATGTGTGTGTGTGTGTGTGTACCAGAATGATGTGTGTGTGTGTGTGTGTGCCAGTATGATGTGTGTGTGTGTGCCAGTATGATGTGTGTGTGTGTGTGTGTGTACCAGTATGGTGTGTGTATGTGCCAGTATGATGTGTGTGTGTGTGTACCAGAATGATGTGTGTGTGTGTGTACCAGAATGATGTGTATGATGTGTGTGTACCCGTATGATGTGTGTGTGTGTGTACCAGAATGATGTGTATGATGTGTGTGTACCCGTATGGTGTGTGTGTGTGTGTGTACCAGTATGAAGTGTGTGTGTACCAGTATGATGTGTGTGTGTGTGTACCAGTATGATGTGTGTGTGTGTGTGTGTACCCGTATGATGAATGATGTGTGTGTGTGTGTGTGTTTACCTGTATGATGTGTGTGTGTGTGTACCCATATGATGTGTGTGTGTGTGTGTGTACCTGTATGATGTGTGTGTGTGTGTACCCGTATGATGTGTGTGTGTGTGTACCTGTATGATGTGTCTGTGTGTGTACCTGTATGATGTGTGTGTGTGTGTGTACCTGTATGATGTGTGTGTGTGTGCGTGTACCTGTATGATGTGTGTGTGTGTGTACCAGTATGATGTGTGTGTGTGTGTGTACCCGTATGATGAATGATGTGTGTGTGTGTACCTGTATGATGTGTGTGTACCCATATGATGTGTGTGTGTGTGTGTGTGTACCCGTATGATGTGTGTGTGTGTGTGTACCCGTATGATGTGTGTGTGTGTGTACCCGTATGATGTGTGTGTGTGTGTGTGTACCCGTATGATGTGTGTGTGTGTACCCGTATGATGTGTGTGTGTGTGTGTGTACCTGTATGATGTGTCTGTGTGTGTACCTGTATGATGTGTGTGTGTGTGTGTACCTGTATGGTGTGTGTGTGTGTGTACCCGTATGATGTGTGTGTGTGTACCCATATGATGTGTGTGTGTGTGTGTGTACCCGTATGATGTGTGTGTGTGTACCCGTATGATGTGTGTGTACCTGTATGATGTGTGTGTGTGTGTGTGTACCCGTATGATGTGTGTGTGTGTACCCGTATGATGTGTGTGTGTGTGTACCCGTATGATGTGTGTGTGTGTGTGTACCCATATAATGTGTGTGTGTGTGTGTGTGTGTGTGTGTGTGTACCCATATGATGTGTGTGTGTGTGTACCCATATGATGTGTGTGTGTGTACCAGTATGGTGTGTGTGTGTACCAGTATGATGTGTGTGTGTGTGTACCAGTATGGTGTGTGTGTGTGCATGTGCACCTGTATGATGTGTGTGTGTGTGTGTACCCGTATGATGTGTGTGTACCTGTGTGTGAGTGTACCAGTATGATGTGTGTGTGTACCCGTATGGTGTGTGTGTACCTGTGTGTGAGTGTACCAGTATGATGTGTGAGTGTACCAGTATGATGTGTGTGTGTGTGTACCAGTATGATGTGTGTGTGTGTACCCGTATGATGTGTGTGTGTGTGTGTACCCGTATGATGTGTGTGTGTGAGTGTACCCGTATGATGTGTGTGTGTGTACCCGTATGATGTGTGTGTGTGTGTGTGTACCCGTATGATGTGTGTGTGTATGTGTACCCGTATGATGTGTGTGTGTGTGTGTGTATGTGTACCCGTATGATGTGTGTGTACCCGTATGATGTGTGTGTGTGTGTGTGTGTGTGTGTGTACCCGTATGATGTGTGTGTGTACCCGTATGATGTGTGAGTGTACCCGTATGATGTGTGAGTGTGTGTGTGTGTGTGTACCAGTATGATGTGTGTGTGTGAGTGTACCTGTATGATGTGTGTGTGTGTGTGTGTGAGTGTACCCGTATGATGTGTGAGTGTGTGAGTGTACCCGTATGATGTGTGAGTGTACTAGTATGAAGTGTGTGTGTGTGAGTGTACCAGTATGAAGTGTGTGAGTGTACCAGTATGATGTGTGAGTGTACCAGTATGATGTTTGTGTGAGTGTACCAGTATGATGTGTGTGTACCCGTATGATGTGTGTGTGTGTATGTGTACCCGTATGATGTGTGTGTACCCGTATGATGTGTGTGTGTGTGTGTACCCGTATGATGTGTGTGTACCCGTATGATGTGTGTGTACCCGTGTGATGTGTGAGTGTACCCGTATGATGTGTGAGTGTACCCGTATGATGTGTGTGTGTGTACCCGTATGATGTGTGAGTGTGTGTGTGTGTGTGTGTGTACCAGTATGATGTGTGTGTGTGAGTGTACCCGTATGATGTGTGAGTGTGTGTGTGTGTTCCAGTATGATGTGTGTGTGTGTGTGAGTGTACCCGTATGATGTGTGAGTGTGTGAGTGTACCCGTATGATGTGTGAGTGTACTAGTATGAAGTGTGTGTGTGTGAGTGTACCAGTATGAAGTGTGTGTGTGTACCAGTATGATGTGTGAGTGTACCAGTATGATGTGTGAGTGTACCAGTATGATGTGTGTGTGTGAGTGTACCGGTATGATGTGTGTGTGTGTGTGTACCCGTATGATGTGTGTGTGTATGTGTACCTGTATGATGTGTGTGTACCCGTATGATGTGTGTGTGTGTGTGTGTACCCGTATGATGTGTGTGTACCCGTATGATGTGTGAGTGTACCCGTATGATGTGTGAGTGTATCCGTATGATGTGTGAGTGTGTGTGTGTACCAGTATGATGTGTGTGTGTGAGTGTACCCGTATGATGTGTGAGTGTGTGTGTGTGTGTGTACCAGTATGATGTGTGTGTGTGTGAGTGTACCCGTATGATGTGTGAGTGTGTGAGTGTACCCGTATGATGTGTGAGTGTACTAGTATGAAGTGTGTGTGTGTGAGTGTACCAGTATGATGCGTGAGTGTACCAGTATGATGTGTGAGTGTACTAGTATGAAGTGTGTGTGTGTGAGTGTACCAGTATGATGCGTGAGTGTACCAGTATGATGTGTGAGTGTGTACCAGTATGATGTGTGAGTGTACCCGTATGATGTGTGAGTGTACCAGGCATTTGTATTTACATCACATATAGTACTGTTGTTCTGGGGTAGCTCTATGTATTGGTGAGTGTATGTATCTATCTATCAGTATGGTGTGTATGTATGTATATATACCCCAGAACAACACTACATGCATCCCAGATACACAAATCATACTGCTAGCTATATACACTCACCCACACATAGTGCTGCTATATACATGGCACACATATATATTCTCACATGACCCAAGTGCGCTGTGTATATAGCTAGCAGTATGATTTGTGTATTTGGGATGCATGTGGTGTTGTTCTGGGGTAACGCTGGGTACGTGTATCAGTATTATGGACTTAGTTTTCTCTGTATGGGGGAGCGTGTATCTATTGGTATTGTGTATGTATCAGTATGATAGATGTATCATTTGCTCTGTGTCAGTGTGTATATGTATCAGTGTGGCATGTGTATACACCGTGTGGGTATATATATATATATTTATGTGTGTATCAGTATGGTGTAGTTTGCTCTGCGTGGGTGTGTGTATCGGTATGATGTGTGTGGCACATAAATGACACCAGCTGTGCCGCTTACTACGCAGTTGCTCATGACCTGGCACATGCCCAGTATACCTTGTGCCATGCACTGTGACACTGATATGGAGGTGCGGCCCGCAGGCGGTGTGACTACTCCCCCCATCATCCACTCTGATGTCATCGCACGTGGGAACAGGATGAGCAATGATTTTTAAAGTGACATACGAAAGCTCCAGCTCGCCTCTCACTGCCCCTCCACATGAAGGACATTGGACCTCGGCCATAGAGATCCCTCAGTGCTGCAGCGCCCCCTGTCAGTCATCAGCCCCACTAACAATATGGAGTGATAAGGTGTGCGAGTGCACAGCGTCTGTAGGCAGCTGTAAAGCTCCGCCGTATGTCAGTATCGCTCTGCGTCACCGGGCGGTCGGGGTGATTACGAGTTCAGCTCCGGTATTAATCTATTATATAAACCATTTGGAGCTGCGCAGTCACACAGGGACTCGCAGGAAGAGATGCTGCCGGCTCTTCCAGGATCCTAATGTCAGTGTACACCCGTCAGCTCCGGCGCGCTTCACTGGACGGAAAGGTCCTCTCTATGGGGACACTGGGAGCTGTAGAACTACAAGTACCATCCTCTACGTGTTCTGCCTTATAGCTGATGCCTGACGTGCGGCGGCGAAGCGACCGATCCCTCCGACACACAACGTGATGGGGTTATAGGAGTCATAGGTTGCATTCACACAGGTGAGATAGTCTGCAGGTGTGCTGCCCCTTTAAATGCCCATAAGCAGCCTGACTGTACTGGTGTGACCAGCTGTAATGACGGCGCAGGAAGGGGTTAAGCCGCGTTCACCTTCCAGTAACTCTTAGTCATCAGATGTTGGAAGAAAGTCCTCGGTAAGAGCTTGTCCTGCCTGCAGCCGGAACGAGGCAAACCGGTTCTGTAAGTCCTTACGAAGGAAACTTTCTGACTAGTGAAACTTTCCAACAATTCATCCTCCGCCCTGAGATTGCTGACTACAAGAGGTAGTCTCATCGTGCTGACCCAAGGAGGGGCCTTGTATCAATGCGGGACTGCAGGAGTCTGACCTAAGAACTGGTCCATGTAGTAGCGGTGGACTAAGGACTGGTCCATGTAGTAGCAGTGGACTAAGGACTGGT
This sequence comes from Eleutherodactylus coqui, assembly GCF_035609145.1. Classification (NCBI taxonomy): domain Eukaryota; kingdom Metazoa; phylum Chordata; class Amphibia; order Anura; family Eleutherodactylidae; genus Eleutherodactylus; species Eleutherodactylus coqui. Next base: position 529,820,117 of record NC_089837.1, on the reverse strand, counting down.
CCATGTAGTAGCGGTGGACTAAGGATTGGTCCATGTAGTAGCGCTGGACTAAGGACTGGTTCATGTAGTAGCGGTGGACTAAGGACTGGTCCATGTAGTAGCGGTGGACTAAGGACTGGTCCATGCAGTAGCGGTGGACTAAGGACTGGTCCATGTAGTAGTGGACGACTAAGGACTGGTCCATGCAGTAGCGGTGGACTAAGGACTGGTCCATGCAGTAGCGGTGGACTAAGGACTGGTCCATGCAGTAGCGGTGGACTAAGGACTGGTCCATGCAGTAGCGGAGGACTAAGGACTGGTCCATGTAGTAGCGGTGGACTAAGGACTGGTCCATATAGAAGACGTGGACTAAGGACTGGTCCATATAGAAGACGTGGACTAAGAACTGGTCCATATAGAAGACGTGGACTAAGGACTGGTCCATATATAGTAGACGTGGACTAAGGACTGGTCCATATATAGTAGACGTGGACTAAGGACTGGTCCATATATAGTAGACGTGGACTAAGGACTGGTCCATATATAGTAGACGTGGACTAAGGACTGGTCCATATATAGTAGACGTGGACTAAGGACTGGTCCATATATAGTAGACGTGGACTAAGGACTGGTCCATATATAGTAGACGTGGACTAAGGACTGGTCCATATATAGTAGACGTGGACTAAGGACTGGTCCATATATAGTAGACGTGGACTAAGGACTGGTCCATATATAGTAGACGTGGACTAAGGACTGGTCCATTTATAGTAGACGTGGACTAAGGACTGGTCCATATATAGTAGACGTGGACTACGGACTGGTTCATATAGTAGACGTGCCCTAAGGACTGGTGCATGTAGTAGTGGAGGACTAAGGACTGGTCCATGTATTAGTAGTCGTCTACTAGTGCTAGAACTAAGGATTGGACTATGTGTTAGTGATGAACTATTAGACCTTGGCCTAAGAACTGATCCATGTACTATAATAATGGTTGACTAGTAGATTTGGCCTTAGGACAGGGCCATGTAATAAGTAGTCTACTAGTGCTTTGTTGAAAAGAGTGTCCATGGTTTAGGGATATACTTCTGGCATGGATATCACACAACTGAAAGAAGCAGTGCAAAACCGAAAAACATGGAGGAAGCTCACCTTTAGGGTCGTCGAGGATCGTGAACGACTAAACAGCTAACGACAACAACTACTAGAGGTGCCCTAAGGTCTGGACTATGTATTAGTGGTGGACTACTAGAGGTTCGCTTAAGGATGGACCAGGTCTTAGTGATGGATTATTAGTGCTTCTACTAAGGACTGGTCAAAGAATTAGTGATGGCCTAGTAGTGCTCGGCCTAAGAAATGGTCCATGTAATAGTGGGGACTACTAAAGATTGACCTAAGGACTGGTCCATGTAATAGTGGTGGACTACTAGAGCTTGGCCTAAGGACTGCTTCATGTAGTAGTGGTGGACTACTAGAGCTTAGCCTCAGGACTGGTCCATGTAGTAGTGGTGAACTACTAGAGCTTAGCCTCAGGACTGGTCCATGTAATAGTGGTGGACTACTAGAGCTTAGCCTCAGGACTGGTCCATGTAGTAGTGGTGGACTACTAGAGCTTAGCCTCAGGACTGGTCCATGTAGTAGTGGTGGACTACTAGAGCTTAGCCTCAGGACTGGTCCATGTAGTAGTGGTGGACTACTAGAGCTTAGCCTCAGGACTGGTCCATGTAGTAGTGGTGGACTACTAGAGCTTAGCCTCAGGACTGGTCTATGTAATAGTGGTGGACTACTAGAGCTCGGCCTAAGGACTGTTCCATGTAATAGTGGTGGACTACTAGAGCTTGGCCTAAGGACTGGTCCATGTAGTAGTGGTGGACTACTAGAGCTTAGCCTCAGGACTGGTCCATGTAATAGTGGTGGACTACTAGAGCTTAGCCTCAGGACTCGTCCATGTAATAGTGGTGGACTACTAGAGCTCGGCCTAAGGACTGGTCCATGTAATAGTGGTGGACTACTAGAGCTCAGCCTAAGCACTGGTCCATGTAATAGTGGCGGACTACTAGAGCTCGGCCTAAGGACTGGTCCATGTTATAGTGGTGGACTACTAGAGCTCGGCCTAAGGAATGGTCCATGTAATAGTGGTGGACTACTAGAGCTTGGCCTAAGGACTGGTCCATGTAGTAGTGGTGGACTACTAGAGCTTGGCCTAAGGACTGGTCCATGTAGTAGTGGTGGACTACTAGAGCTTAGCCTCAGGACTGGTCCATGTAATAGTGGTGGACTACTAGAGCTCGGCCTAAGGACTGGTCCATGTAATAGTGGTGGACTACTAGAGCTTGCACTAAGGACTGGTAAATGTAATAGTGGTGGACTACTAGAGCTCAGCTTCAGGACTAGTCTATGTAATAGTGGTGGACTACTAGAGCTCGGCTTCAGGACTGGTCCATGTAATAGTGGTGGACTACTAGAGCTCGGCCTAAGGACTGGTCCATGTAATAGTGGTGGACTACTAGGGCTCAGCCTAAGGACTGGTCCATGTAATAGTGGTGGACTACTAGAGCTTGGCCTAAGGACTGGTCCATGTAATAGTGGTGAACTACTAGGGCTCAGCCTAAGGACTGGTCCATGTAATAGTGGGGGACTACTAGAGCTCTGCTTAATGACTTGTCCATGTAATAGTAGTGGACTACTAGGGCTCAGCCTAAGAACTGGTCCATGTAATAGTGGTGGACTACTAGGGCTCAGCCTAAGAACTGGTCCATGTAATAGTGGTGGACTACTAGGGCTCAGCCTAAGGACTGGTCCATGTAATGGTGGTGGACTACTAGGGCTCAGCCTAAGGACTGGTCCATGTAATGGTGGTGGACTACTAGGGCTCAGCCTAAGGACTGGTCCATGTAATAGTGGTGGACTACTAGAGCTTGGCCTAAGGACTGGTCCATGTATTAATGATGAGAGCTTGACTCAAGAATGTAATGGTGGTGGACTACTAGAACATAGCCTAAAGACTCAATCAAGTTTTCCTGGTAATGTCTGCCTTTCTGGCCTCAGCGGTGGTCTCTTGGCGGTAGTCTCTTGGCGGTGGTCTCTTAGCGGTGGTCTCCTGGCGGTGGTCTTTGGGCTTGTGTTGTTGGACCTGTGCTGGTCAGTATAGTCATGGTGATGTTCTCAGGTGTCGGAGCTGCACATACATGAAGATGTCACCCCAGCAGTCACACTGCCATGCCCAATTGGCCACTGTGCTATATCTGTGGGCATCTCGTTCCATGGCGTGAGCGGGTGAGCTGCGATTTGCACAGTTTTACTGCGGCTCTTCCAGGTTCCCGGATCTCTCTTGTGAACGTATAAATGATTAATGTTCCTGCTGCCGGATCCGGCACGACGCTCGCTGCGTCTCAAACACACAAGGAACATGTCCTGAGGGAGCGGCTGGTTACTCGTCTCGCGCTGATGGCGTCCCGACACGACATTATGGGCCCGGAGATCCTCATTTGCCCATTCTGAGGATGCAGAAACCTGTCGGGACGGCACCCTACACGCAGGACATCCCCGGGACGCCGACCTGGCTATGGGACTGGTACGCAGCACGGCCTCCGCTTCCACCTTGGCCGCCACTGACCTTGTGCTTATACACTGAAGCAGAACTGCAGTGTAAAGCATTGAGGAGGCGGCGCTCGCAGGAACAGCCACTTAGTAGGGAGCTGATGGTGGAATATAAGGTTGGGCCCCCTCTGTGTGCCTGCAGACGGGCAGGTGGGGGGTGATGGAGGTGCCGATGCTCTCCTGCCAGTTTCTATGGTTGTACAGGGTGATGGCACCAGCCTGGCAGTACCCGCCTGAGACCTGCAGCCCCCCGGCGGCAGCAGATGGTGTAAAGTCGGAGCAGCTTGCGGAGTATTTCTGGATGCGGAGGAGCCGCCGGGGGAGGATTGTCTCCAAATGTTTGGAAAATAATAATCTGTCTTTATAGAAGCGTCACACGGGGATTACACTGCGGGGGTCAGTGTGCCAGAGACTGGGGGGACCACAAGGCCAAGCAAGGACCAAACCAGATCAGCAAATGGGATCACAGATGATAGGATTAGATACAGCAGACCGTATCACACAGGATAGGATTAGATACAGCACAGAGTATCACACAGGATAGAATTAGATACAGCAGAGAGTATCACACAGGATAGGATTAGATACAGCAGAGGGTATCACACAGGATAGGATTAGATACACGGCACAGCAGACAATATCACACAGGATGGGATTAGATACACGGCTCAGCAGACAGTATCACACAGGATAGGATTAGATACACGGCTCAGCAGACAGTATCACACATGATGGGATTAGATACACGGCTCAGCAGGCAGTATCACACAGGATAGAATTGGCTACACAGCTCAGCAGACAGTATCACACAGGATAGGATTAGATACACAGCTCAGCAGACAGTATCACACAGGATAGGATTAGATACAGCAGCTCAGCAGACAGTATCACACAGGATAGGATTAGATACAGCAGCTCAGCAGACAGTATCACACAGGATAGGATTAGATACACAGCTGAGCAGACAGTATCACACAGGATAGGATTAGATACAGCAGCTCAGCAGACAGTATCACACAGGATGGGATTAGATACACGGCTCAGCAGACAGTATCACACAGGATGGGATTAGATACAGCAGCTCAGCAGACAGTATCACACATGATGGGATAAGATACATAGCTCAGCAGACAGTATCACACAGGATGGGATTAGATACACGGCTCAGCAGACAGTATCACACAGGATAGGATTAGATACAGCAGCTCAGCAGACAGTATCACACAGGATGGGATTAGATACACGGCTCAGCAGACAGTATCACACAGGATAGGATTAGATACAGCAGCTCAGCAGACAGTATCACACATGATGGGATAAGATACATAGCTCAGCAGACAGTATCACACAGGATGGGATTAGATACACGGCTCAGCAGACAGTATCACACATGATGGGATTAGATACACGGCTCAGCAGACAGTATGTTAGTGAGGTGTAATATCCCCCCATAGCCGCGGTTCGGGGGTTATGCGCTGGCTTCGCTGTCTGGTGACGCAGGTCGCGGTACACTTGTTGCATTGTGATGCATGAAGCCGCGTCTCTCCACCATCAGAAGGGGACGATGAATTATGCAGGACCGGCACTTCCTCCCCCTCTATAAAGTGCTGCATACATTATAGATGGCGGCTAATCGCTGCTCGGGGACGCCGATACCTTGCAGGAGGTGACTGCCGTGCGGTCTGTCTGATCTCACCTGCAGCAGAAAAGGACCAAGTCCTGCAAGGCGGAGGCAAAAACATGGCTTCCTTCTTCCAGGAACAGCGCCACCCCTCTCCACAGGTTGTTTCTGGTATTGCAGATAGGCTCCATTGAAGTGGATGAAACTGAGCTGCCATACCACACACAACCTGTGTACAGGGTGGCGCCATATGTGGACAATAGAACCATGTTTTTCTAAGCCTGGACATCATTAACCCTGTGCTGTACAACCATGGGGCCCCCAGAGCCGCCGGTAGCACTACTCTCCTCATCAGGCAGTCAGGCCACAATGCAACCGCAGCTGGTGACCCTCCATCCAGGGCTGCTGGCATAGCGGAGAATGTCCCAGCGGGCAGCTGTAGGGTTAATGGGCGATGCACACAGTGACCAGGGGGTTAATTCTCAAGGACTTGTGAGTGTTTGCTCAAGGTTGGAGGAGGAGGATGCGGGCATTGATGGATGTACGTCACACACAAGGGTCACATGGCACAGCGGTGACATCAAGGACACCATGCGCAATTCTGGAGAAGCCATGAGAGGATCTGACACCGGCCAGCCATCGGTGCGTCCGTCCTTGGAGGACCCTTGTGGGGGATGATGGGGGTAGTTAGAGAAGAAATGGCGAATTTCCATCACAATATGCTAAAACTAGCAAAACTTTGAATCAGTAGGTGACGACTAAGCAGTAGCGGGTCATGTGACGTCCAACGGCGGCGCGTTCACTGATAATCGTACACTTGGCGACATAGTTAGAACTTAGTTATTTTGGATTTCACCGCTCAGGTAACTGGATGCCGTATGGCTGGAGGATCCGGCTGCTCAGGGACCGAGGCCTCTATGGGGGTCCTGGTAGTGACCTGTCCACCATTACAGGGGGCATCACTCTCACGGCTGCCCTTTAAATTTCCAGTCAGCGCCCACGCCGCCCCCCCGCTGCGCCACTTCCTAGGATGCTCATCAGAAGCTGCGACCAGTGGCCTAAATAGATAATGTACACCCTGGGGGGGCTTCACCTCCCCCCATTATACTAGTAAAACTATTGGATCCCTTCTGCTGCGGTGGACGCCTCACGGGGGCATCTCCAGCAGTGACACCACCTCTGCGGCACATGCAGGGTTAAGTGTTTCCATGTCCTCAGCATCGCCGTTGCCTAGTAACACGGAGCATCTTGTTCCCTGCCCGGCAACATCTCATCCACAGGGACAGAGCGAGCCGCGCACGACTCCGTGTCTGCGTGCCGCAACATGCAAGATGGCACTATGCCAACACAGGCAGTCAGAGGATGTAACAAGTGCCATCACCTGTGCCCACCACCCTGCAGTGCCAGCTCTGCATTTGAGCTCGTAGGTTTCTTTTGTGGTTTTCGAAATCTGCACGATGTCTGGTGGTGACATGTACATGCCAGGAGGAGTAATGTAACTAGTGCCAGGAGGAGTAATGTTACTAGTGCCAGGAGGAGTAATGTTACTAATGCCAGGAGGAGTAATGTTACTAATGCCAGGAGGAGTAATGTAACTAATGCCAGGAGGAGTAATGTAACTAGTGCCAGGAGGAGCAATGTAACTAGTGCCAGGAGGAGCAATGTAACTAGTGCCAGGAGGAGTAATGTAACTAGTGCCAGGAGGAGCAATGTAACTAGTGCCAGGAGGAGGAATGTAACTAGTGCCAGGAGGAGCAATGTAACTAGTGCCAGGAGGAGCAATGTAACTAGTGCCAGGAGGAGCAATGTAACTAGTGCCAGGAGGAGCAATGTTACTAGTGCCAGGAGGAGTAATGTAACTAGTGCCAGGAGGAGTAATGTTACTAGTGCCTGGGGGAGTAATGTAACTAGTGCCTGGGGGAGTAATGTAACTAGTGCCAGGGGGAGTAATGTTACTAGTGCCAGGGGGAGTAATGTTACTAGTGCCAGGAGGAGTAATGTTACTAATGCAAGGAGGAGTAATGTTACTAGTGCCAGGGGGAGTAATGTTACTGGTGCCAGGAGGAGTAATGTTACTGATGCCAGGAGGAGTAATGTAACTAGTGCCAGGGGGAGTAATGTTACTAGTGCCAGGGGGAGTAATGTTACTAGTGCCAAGGGGAGTAATGTTACTAGTGCCAGGGGGAGTATTGTTACTAGTGCCAGGAGGAGTAATGTAACTAGTGCCAGGGGGAGTAATGTTACTAATACCAGGAGGAGTAGTGTTACTAGTGCCAGGAGGAGGAATGTAACTAGTGCCAGGAGGAGGAATGTAACTAGTGCCAGGAGGAGGAATGTAACTAGTGCCAGGGGGAGTAATGTTACTAATACCAGGAGGAGTAGTGTTACTAGTGCCAGGAGGAGGAATGTAACTAGTGCCAGGGGGAGTAATGTTACTAATACCAGGAGGAGTAGTGTTACTAGTGCCAGGAGGAGGAATGTAACTAGTGCCAGGAGGAGGAATGTAACTAGTGCCAGGAGGAGGAATGTAAATAGTGCCAGGAGGAGGAATGTAAGTAGCGCCAGGGGGAGTAATGTTACTAGCGCCAGGAGGAGTAATGTTACTAGCGCCAGGAGGAGTAATGTTACTAGCGCCAGGAGGAGTAATGGTACTAGCGCCAGGAGGAGTAATGTTACTAGCGCCAGGAGGAGTCATGTTACTAGCGCCAGGAGGAGTCATGTTACTAGCGCCAGGAGGAGTAATGTTACTAGCGCCAGGAGGAGTAATGTTACTAGCGCCAGGAGGAGTCATGTTACTAGCGCCAGGAGGAGTCATGTTACTAGCGCCAGGAGGAGTCATGTTACTAGCGCCAGGAGGAGTAATGTTACTAGCGCCAGGAGGAGTAATGGTACTAGCGCCAGGAGGAGTAATGTTACTAGCGCCAGGAGGAATAATGTTACTAGTGCCAGGAGGAGTAATGTTACTAGTGCCAGGAGGAGTAATGTTACTAGTGCCAGGAGGAGTAATGTTACTAGTGCCAGGAGGAGTAATGTTACTAATACCAGGCGGAGTAATGTTACTAGTGCCGGTGGCGGGCCCGGCAGTGCTGTACGTAAAGCTTCAGTAGTTTAGATTGAAAAGTTCTCCAACTTTCTAATAGACTTTTGTGTTTTCAATTCCTCATCATTCTCAAGCCCTCTGCTTGCTGACATTGACTGGGAACAGTCATATTCACAACCAGACCCCGGTGTATCACAGCTGAGGGTTTGCTACAACTGTATCCACACAATGCTCCCAGTAGCCGCCAAACTCCAGACTGTTACATTGTATCAGTGCAGTGAGACAGCTGTGTCAGCAGCATATATTCACTGACCGCAAGCAGAGGTTAGAACTGTCCACTATAAGAATGAATGCGATGGACAATATGGTCAGAGGGGCGCGGCGTGAGGTGGCGCTGGTGAAATCACCGCATGCCCGCTGCAGCCCGGGCATTAAGGTGTTAACTCTAGAATTCTGTGGAATAAGAGTCCTCCCCCGGATTCACTGGCCGCATCCTGAGATCAGCCGCAGGGAGCGAGCGTGACAGAGAGCGGCGGCGGGTCCCACCGTAGTGCCAGCAGCCTGGGCACAGTGCTGCCAATATGAATAGATGGACCTTATCACACATGACGGGATTAGATACACAGCTCAGCAGACAATATCAGACATGATGGGATTAGATACACAGCTCAGCAGACAGTATCACACATGATAGGATTAGATACACAGCTCAGCAGACAATATCAGACATGATGGGATTAGATACACGGCTCAGCAGACAGTATCACACATGACGGGATTAGATACACAGCTCAGCAGACAATATCAGACATGATGGGATTAGATACACAGCTCAGCAGACAGTATCACACATGATAGGATTAGATACACGGCTCAGCAGACAATATCAGACATGATGGGATTAGATACACGGCTCAGCAGACAGTATCACACAGGATGGGATTAGATACACGGCTCAGCAGACATTATCACACATGATGGGATTAGATACACAGCTCAGCAGACATTATCACACATGATAGGATTAGATACACGGCTCAGCAGACAGTATCACACAGGATAGGATTAGATACACGGCTCAGCAGACAGTATCACACATGACGGGATTAGATACACAGCTCAGCAGACATTATCACACATGATAGGATTATATACACGGCTCAGCAGACAGTATCACACAGGATAGGATTAGATACACGGCTCAGCAGACAGTATCACAGAGGATAGGATTAGATACACGGCTCAGCAGACACTATCACACATGACGGGATTAGATACACAGCTCAGCAGACAATATCACACAGAATAGGATTAGATACACGGCTCAGCAGGCAGTATCACACAGGATAGGATTAGATACACAGCTCAGCAGACAGTATCACACCGGATAGGATTAAATACACAGCATCACACACTGGGATTAGATACACAGTGCAGCAGACAGTATCACACAGGATAGGATTAGATACACAGCTCAGCAGACAGTATCACACATTATAGGATTAGATACACAGCTCAGCAGGCAGTATCACACAGGATAGGATTAGATACACGGCTCAGCAGACAGTATCACACAGGATAGGATTAGATACATCTCATCTGACTATGACTTAGATACCTTACAGCTGAACAGGTTCCTGTGTTCGGTGCTCCTTGGGATTCGCAGAGCCGGATGTCTGGGATGTATTGATTTAGTGTCCCTCGTGCCGAGTTCAGGATGTCGGAGTCTCGCGCTTCTATCAGATGATGGCACATTATAAACCCTCCACCAGACTGGCATGAGGCTTTGGTGTTGTGCGCAGGGTTCTTCTTCCTCCATGTTGTGCGTTGTGTTATAATCTTCCCCTTTTGTCTCCTCAAACCATAAAACATTTCCCAGAAGCATTGTGGGACATCCAAGACGTCTCGGACAGACATGAGACGGCTGCTGTGTATTTTTGTCCAGCAGCATCGTCCTTGGTGGTGTCCATCCATCATCACCATTCTCAGTCAGTGTTTTCCTATTATAAGAGGTCTCTGCAGTCTATAGGGTCTTCTGTGGGTCCTCTGCTGTTCCTCCTGGACTCTTTCTCCCCTCTTTCAGGCTTGCCCATTGTGCCCTTGGAGTGATATAACAGGACGCTCCTGGGGAGAGTAGAAGAGTCCGGAATGTCCTCCATCTGTATACAATAACCGTGGACTGATGTACACCCGGGTCTTTGTAGTCCTTTTCAACTTCATACATCTCTATAACATGTCTCCTGAGGCTCCTAGTAGTTGCTTACATCCAGGTGCGGCTCACACTGACCAATTACTGAGAAGAACAGACCTGTCAGTAACCAGGCATTATGAACCTTTATTTAATGGGTAAAGCACCTGTGACACCTGTACTGCCAACCGCATTGCCTTAATGGAAACTGTTTTCCCAATGGCTCTTGGAGAAATCATTACCATAGAGCTTCATGATGCTGAATTGTAGTTGGATATATAGAAGCCACTATAGACTCCACTTCAAGGAACAGTCTACAAAGATGCCTTTCCACCGCCTGGCTTGTCGGCCCATCACTCCTTGTGGGATACACCCCAGGTTCATGATTCCAGAGCTGCATTTGAGAGATCCTAATGCCAAAAGATGGGATTTCTGGGGGACAAAATGGCCTCCAGTGTCTGAGCGCATCAAGAGGGTGTCAGGGCAACGGATGTGGAAAGGGATTTATCATTGGTGCTGACGACAACTACAAACACCGCTGATCAATATGCAGCAAGGGGAGATGGCAGCCATTGTATGAGAGATACAGCTGCAATCAAAATGATCCCCCATCACTAATTAGGTTTATTTGCCAAATTTACAAACTTTCAGCTGTTTGCAATAAACAATCAGACAAGAAGAATGTAAATCGCTCAATACAACTAATATAACAATTCACCACAAAATGCCCCTTTAATGACTCCTGCAGTCTCAGAATCCTTCAACCCCCTAAACTGAATCCCTCGTAAGAGCAAATCTGCACAAGCCTGGTGTATCAAGTGCACCTGGTGTAACTAATCAAGGGCTTCATCAGTCAGGGCCCCTTGACACCATGATTCACAGCCCGATATCGCCCTCGCAATCCTTCTGAAAACTCCTCAATGCAAAGCGTTTTCACATGGAAACACATCACAGCAGGGCTGAAGGAATCCCCCGATGCGGCTGCCACAGCCGCGGCAGGGGATCGCCATGTTCTCCCATTGTTTTCAATGGGGCCAATGCTGCTGCCGCCAACCCTATTGAAAACCTGGGAGACCCCTGGATGCGACAGCCTCGCATCCCTGTGAAGCTAAGGGACTCCCCTGGCACAGCCGCGGCAGGGGATCGCGATGTTCTCCCACTGTTTTCCCCTGCCGCTAGCCCCATTGAAAACAATGGATGATATCGCAAAACGCGGCATCGCAGGAGTAGAAACATCGCAAATGAGAATGAAACCATGAAAATCTGTGTTTTTGTAATCACTCACTGTCGCATCGCAAGAAAATCGCATGATTTTCTCGTCACTGCCAGCTGTGCCTGGGATAAAACCCATCCAATAACAGGACTGGCGAGGGCTCTGTGGTCTGCGGTGCTAGAAATAAAGCGCAGGCAATAGAGGGGGACAAAAAGTTATAGAAAAGACCATGGCCTTGTACAATCAAGGGAAGGGATACAAGAAGATACAAGGCTGCTGAATGTTCATAGAGAGACAGCTGGAAGCAGTTCACAAGCTCAAACTAGGAACACCGGCTGCACTACCTGGACGTGGTAGAAAGAGGGCGCTATCACGGCTGCCATAAGATACCTGACATGATAGGTGGTCAAAAACTCTCCGGGGATTGCAGAATACCTGCAGCAAGATCTAGTGGCTGCGCTGAGGGTTCTGTTTGCACAGTAAGGCCCCCTGTCCACGGCTGTTGCGGTATCCCGTGGCGGATCACCGCCGCCCGGGAGCAGGAGCCGCCGCCGAATCTCTGCCGGTCAGCCCTATCTGATAGTTGGCTGACCGCGGAGAATCGGGGCAATACGCAGCATGCTACGAATTGCCCGCCGCGAGCGGAGAATCGCAATGAGTGGCAGTGCTATGGAAAGCTTCAGAGTACGCTAAAGAGAACCCCTGCCTACAGTGAAGCATGGCGGAGGCTGGAGGATGCTCTGGGCTGAAGACCTGCAGCGTGTGGAGGACGATGGAGTCAATGATGTATCAGGAGATCCCAGGAGAGAACATCATGCCTTCAGTGAGAAGCTGAAGCTCGGACATCATTGGACCTTCCAACAGGACAAGGATCCCAAGAAGACCTCAAAGTCCACCAAGGCTTGGCTTCACAAGAAGTTCTGGAGTGGTCGTCACAGCTGCCTGACTCGGACCCCATGGTGGGATATAAAGAAGGTGGCTGCAGCTCACAACCCCAACATGTGACCATACATGGTGTTCAGAAATCCGAAACAGTCGAACCCTGTTTTGGATCAAGCTTTGTCAAAAGTTCACTTGCGTGTGAAGCTGAACCCTGTGGTCGCTCATCTTGGCCGAACCCACTAAGAACCTCAGATCCCCCCCTAGGTAACCTAAGCGTCCTACACCAGGCTTGTTATATTAGTTGTGTTGGGATACTTACGTTGTTCTTGATTGTTTGTAAACAGCTGAAAGTTTGTACATTTGTCAAATAAACCTAATTTATAGTGTGTGGGGGGGATAAGCACAGAAAAGCCATGGAGACACCAGGACGACCTTATGTGCCCCACACCCACCCAGAGGACCACAGGGGGCGGCCGGTGGCAGCGGGCACTCTGCTTAATGTCAGTATGACGCCTGTGATCGCCTCCACTGACCTATTTATCCAGAAGTGTGCTTGGTGCAACCTCTGTGCCAGGAGACCCCCCAAATCAGAGCCCCCCAGTACGTAAGTACAAGGGCTCCCCATCTATTTCTTGGTTACGTCTGTGTCTGGGAAAGACGGGCAACAGCCAATATGGCCGCCCTTACAATTTCTCTGAGCTTTCTACATGGCATTCCCAGACATAACCGATTCCGGGGTCTTTACTGTCACATGATACATACAGCTGTTGCTATCAGTAGGGATCGCGTCTGGTCCCAATGTAGCACGGCTGATCACCAAGCCCCAGGATAAGTAACAGGGGTGTTATATAAGGGGCGTAGCTGCCCTCTACAGGTCTAGGACTCATGGGGTAATTTAGATCTGCCGATCTCAGCATACGTGTAATCTGCGGATTACCTCCCCGGTATCATTGCACTAATCTGTTTAGCTAATCTGTGTAATCCGCCCGTCTGGGGAGAGTAATCTCTGGAGTTTACACAGAACTGGGAGCTACATTCACCTTATGGCCATAATCTGCAGAATGTGTACCGAGCTGCAGGGGAGCAATGGGGGATTAGAGTGCAAGCTCTTCCATCCAGGAGCCCCAGATGTGCGGCTACTGATGCAATCGTCTATATACTGGGATATACATATGTTACTGCACTCTGCCTTATATGATCGCCGCAGCACTGATAGGACATACACTGACCGTTCCCTTTATTAGACCCCCGTCCCTCTCATGATTGGCGCCCCCTGTACGGTAATTCCCCCCGTGACCCCGGAGTGCGGCATAAAGTCACGTGACAAGTTTTCCGTGGATCAGTTTCAGTGTGAATCCACATTAGATGGAAGATCCAGCGATCGGAGCGACTTCCAGCGAGGCCGGTCATCGGTGCTGGACTAGCCGGGGTCTCACCGCCAACCACGAGGGGGGGGTTTCTCATGTAACGATGTGGGGAGTATACCGAGAATGGCGCGATTGTGTCTAAGAGAAACAGACTCCAGCGGGCAAAAGAGCGCAAAACTTGTATCACTGAGCAGCAGGAAAACATCTCCTGGTCAGATGGGTCCAGATTTATGTTGCTGATGGGAGGTCAGAATTTGGCGCAAGCAGCATGAATCGCTGACCCCTTCCTGTCAGCCGGTCAGAACATGTCAGCACCGCCATCTAATCTGCAGCAACTACAAGAAGCTTCCTGTCCGCAGGGGCCGGTATTCCTGCAGAACGGTTTCATCTCCTACCTAGTGGAATCTACATCATGACCAATTGCTGTGGATCTGAAGGCCAGAAGAGTCCAGCGCTACTAGATGGGGGGTGATAACGGGGTCATTCTGCGTATATTGGGACTAATATATATATATTCCCCTCATACTGTTCTTTGTCTGATCTCTGCAGTGCCGGATGGAATGTAAAGACGTATCCGCAGAGATCCTCTATGACGTTCTACATGATGTGGAATATCGCAAGAAATGGGACACCAACGTCATCGAGACCTTTGATATCGGGAAACTGACAGTCAATGCAGATATTGGATATTATGCATGTAAGAGTGTAATAACATGATGGGCTATATAATAACTGCATATTGTGTGCACTGCTAGTACTAAAGTCTGACGGAGAGCTCCTATACTGCTGCTCCCCGCCTACAGTCGCCTCCTTCGCGCAGTCTGTATTCCCTCTCTAGAGGAGCTACATACATAAATCTCCCTCTTCTCTTCTATAAGAGGCTCTGCAGCAGCTGAGGCTTGTATAGAGAACATACTTTCAGTCTATGATGATATTTAATGCATGTCCTTCTGTCATCTCCTCAGGGAAGTGTCCTAAACCATTAAAGAATCGTGATGTCATCACACTGCGCTCCTGGCTGCCGATGGGGAAGGATTACATCATCATGAACTACTCCGTGAAACATGCGGTGAGAGCGGAATGTAATATACAGGATAGAAGATAATGAGCCATACCAATATAATTATACATGTACAGCTGGTATCAGTTATACATATCCTGTATATAGTGATATGGAGCATGCCGGTATAACCTGGGTATGTCCTGTATATAATTATACATGTACAGCTGGTATCAGTTATATATCCCCTGTATATAGTGATAGGGAGCATGCTGGTATATCCTGGGTATCTCCTGTATATAATTATATATGTATGGCTGGTATAAGTTATACATCTCCTGTATATAGTGATATGGAGCATGCTGGTATAACCTGGGTATCTTCTGTATATAATTATATATGTATGGCTGGTATAAGTTATATATCTCCTGTATATAGTGATATGGAGCATGATGGTATAACCTGGGTATCTTCTGTATATAATTATATATGTACAGCTGGTATAAGTTATATATCCCCTGTATATAGTGATAGGGAGCATGCTGGTATATCCTGGGTATCTCCTGTATATAATTATATATGTATGGCTGGTATAAGTTATACATCTCCTGTATATAGTGATATGGAGCATGCTGGTATAACCTGGGTATCTCCTGTATATAATTATATATGTATGGCTGGTATAAGTTATATATCTCCTGTATATAGTGATATGGAGCATGATGGTATAACCTGGGTATCTTCTGTATATAATTATATATGTACAGCTGGTATAAGTTATGTATCTCCTGTATATAGTGATATGGAGCATGCTGGTATAACCTGGGGATCTCCTGTATATAATTATATATGCACAGCAGGTATAAGTTATACATCTACTGTATATAGTGATATGGAGCATGATGGTATAACCTGGGTATCTCCTGTATATAATTATATATGTACAGCTGGTATAAGTTATACATCCTGTATATAGTGATATGGAGCATGCTGGTATAACCTGGGTATCTCCTGTATATAATTATATATATACAGCTGGTATAAGTTATACATCTCCCTGTATATAGTGATATGGAGCATGCTGGTATAACCTGGGTATCTCCTGTGTATAATTATATATGTACAGCTGGTATCAGTTATACATCTCCTGTATATAGTGATATGGAGCATGCTAGTATAACCTGGGTATCTCCTGTATATAATGATATATGTACAGCTGGTACAAGTTATGCATCCTGTATATAGTGATATGGACCGTGCTGGTATAACCTGGGCATCTCCTGTATATAATTATACATGTACAGCTGGTATCAGTTATACATCTCCTGTATATAGTGATATGGAGCATGCTGGTATAAGCTGGGTATCTCCTGTATATAATTATATATGTACAGCTGGTATCAGTTATACATCTCCTGTATATAGTGATATGGACCATGCTGGTATAACCTGGGGATCTCCTGTATATAATTATATATGTACAGCTGGTATAAGGTATACATCTCCTGTATATAGTGATATGCAGCATGCAGGTATAACCTGGGTATCTCTTGTATATAATTATATATGTACAGCTGGTATAAGTTATACATCTCCTGTATATAGTGATATGGAGTATGCTGGTATAACCTGGGGATCTCCTGTATATAATTATATATGTACAGCTGGTATAAGTTATACATCTCCTGTATATAGTGATATGGAGTATGCTGGTATAACCTACCTCCTGTATATAATTATATATGTACAGCTGATATAAGTTATACATCTCCTGTATATAGTGATATGGAGCATGCTGGTATAACCTGGGGATCTCCTGTATATAATTATATATGTACAGCTGGTATAAGTTATACATCTCCTGTATATAGTGATATGGAACATGCTGGTATAACCTGGGGATCTCCTGTATATAATTATATATGTACAGCTGGTATAAGGTATACATCTCCTGTATATAGTGATATGCAGCATGCAGGTATAACCTGGGTATCTCTTGTATATAATTATATATGTACAGCTGGTATAAGTTATACATCTCCTGTATATAGTGATATGGAGTATGCTGGTATAACCTACCTCCTGTATATAATTATATATGTACAGCTGATATAAGTTATACATCTCCTGTATACAGTGATATGGAACATGCTGGTATAACCTGGGGATCTCCTGTATATAATTATATATGTACAGCTGGTATAAGGTATACATCTCCTGTATATAGTGATATGCAGCATGCAGGTATAACCTGGGTATCTCTTGTATTAAATTATATATGTACAGCTGGTATAAGTTATACATCTCCTGTATATAGTGATATGGAGTATGCTGGTATAACCTAGGGATCTCCTGTATATAATTATATATGTACAGCTGGTATAAGTTATACATATCCTGTATATAGTGATATGGACCATGCTGGTATAACCTGGGGATCTCCTGTATATAATTATATATGTACAGCTAGTATAAGTTATACATCTCCTGTATATAGTGATATGGAGTATGCTGGTATAACCTGGGTATCTTCTGTATATAATTATATATGTATAGTCGGTATAAGTTATACATCCTGTATATAGTGATATGGGGCATGCTGGTATAACCTGGGTATCTCCTGTATATAATTATATATGTACAGCTGGTATACATTATACATCTCCTGTATATAGTGATATGGAGCATGCTGGTATAACCTGGGTATCTCATGCATATAATTATATAAGTACAGCTGGTATGTTATACATCCCCTGTATATAGTAATATGGAGCATGCTGGTATAACCTGGGTATCTCCTGTATATAATTATATGTGTACAGCTGGTATAAGTTATACATCTCCTGTATATAGTGATATGGAGCATGCTGGTTTAACCTGGGAATCTCCTGTATATAATTACATATGTACAGCTGGTATACATTATACATCTCCTTTATATAGTGATATGGAGCATGCTGGTATAACCTGGGTACCTCCTGTATATAATTATATATGTACAGCTGGTATAAGTTATACATCTCCTGTATATAGTGATATGGAGCATGCTGGTATAACCTGGGGATCTCCTGTATATAATTATATATATACACAGCTGGTATAAGTTATACATCTCCTGTATATAGTGATATGGAGCATGCTGGTATAACCTGGGTATCTCCTGTATATAATTATATATGTACAGCTGGTATAAGTTATACATCTCCCTGTATATAGTGATATGGAGCATGCTGGTATAACCTGGGTATCTCCTGTATATAATTATATATGTATGGCTGGTATAAGTTATACATCTCCTGTATATAGTGATATGGAGCATGCTGGTATAACCTGGGTATCTCCTGTATATAATTATATACGTACAGCTGGTATAAGTTATACATCTCCTGTATATAGTGATATGGAGCATGCTGGTATAACCTGGGTATCTCCTGTATATAATCATATATGTACAGCTGGTATAAGTTATACATCCTGTATATAGTGATATGAAGCATGCTGGTATAACCTGGGTATCTCCTGTATATAATTATATATGTACAGCTGGTATAAGTTATACATCCTGTATATAGTGATATGGAGCATGCTGGTATAACCTGGATATCTCCTGTGTAGCTGGTATAATCTAAGCTTTGTTCTGCAGATCCCCCCCCCCCCCCCCCCGGGTTCGTTTGCTCCTGACTCACTATTTGTGTATTTCTAATCGTTCTTTCGGCGCAGACCTTTCTGGATAAACACAGATGTGGCTTTCGCAGTTTTCCGTGTGTCTGACGTGTTCTGCGCTCCATCTGATCCTATTTGCGTGTATCGGATGATTCCGGCTCTCCGTTCTCTCCATAAATCTAGGTCACTTTCAGTTGCCGCTTGACACAAAAAACCATAACTTGATTGATGTATGTATAGAAGCCGGGGATGCCCGCTGCGGGTCTGTGTGGTGCAGGGGTGGCAGGCTGCCCTCCAGGTAATATCCTGAGGGTCTCACCGAGTGACAACTCTTACAAGAGCATTTTCATGGCACGTGTGTTACTCTCATGGACTGCTGTTCTGTGTGGGTAATTTGGCGCTATGAGGGCAAGGAACTGAGGTGTATTGCCAACATATGGCATTATGTGGGGACTGTGTGCTCTGCTGGCATACAGCGTGGCGCTATATGGTTTTATGTCTTCTGGCACTGAGTACGAGTGATGTGGCCGGTTGTGGCCCTTTATGACCGTATGTGGGTGAGATACAGCACTCTGCGGCATGTAGCTGATCTGGGCACTGTGTGGGCACTATGAGTCTGGGCATAGGTGAATGTGTGCAAAATGGTGCAGTACACAGGCAAGGTACAGCACTCGTGCTAGATGTGGGCATCGTATGCACGTTGCGGATCAAGACACTGCATACACTATGTATCTGGGCATGGTATATGTGCTATGGATTTATGAGGGCACTATGGATCTGGGCACCATGTGTACACTGAGGATCTGGGCACCGTGTGTACACTGAGGATCTGGGCACCGTGTGTACACTGAGGATCTGGGCACCGTGTGTACACTGAGGATCTGGGCACCGTGTGTACACTGAGGATCTGGGCACCGTGTGTACACTGAGGATCTGGGCACCGTGTGGATACTATGGATCTGAACACGACATATGAAATGGGTGCCAGATAGTGCTGTTTGGCACAGCATGGCACTCTGGATTGTGTGCATGCTATGGGCACAGTATGATATGGCGGGCACCACCCATGTATTGCTTCTGTAAGTTCTCCCTCAGTAAGTGGAGCAGCAGAGCTGAGCGGCCACACATCAGGACCATGGAGAAGGCCATGCAGTCCCGTCTGCACTGCAGTACATGTGGTATTACTCTGTATACCTCCCTCCAAAATCTATGTATAACTTTGTAAGTCCCTTACTGAGCCTGTTACATCATGTTTTATACTCTAGTCACAACCAGAGCTGCAGTCACAGACTGTGATATAACAGCAGGGTACCGGCTGTCATGTCTCCTTTGGGGGGCAGCACCCATGTAAATAAAAGTTGGAGGATATAGAATAGCTGTTACTATACTTGTATCCAAGCCCAGTGCCTTCTGGGAGATGACTGTACATGGTACAGTGTGTGATCTGAACAGACACTAGATGGCAGCAGTGAGGCCCTTTTAACCTGAGATCCACTGTTAACAGGAAGAGCTGTGAATGCAGCTTTGGATGTGACTGGAGCATAAGACAAGATGTAACTATGGATATGTGCAATGTGAATAAGTTCCTGCACCCACTTAGAGGTTCCTGGTGTGTAGAGGTGGAGTGTCGCTTTAAATGAACCAAAGCAGTAAAACGTTTGATGGTAAAGATGTTACAACTTTTCTTCTGCCGTTACAGAAATATCCCCCCAAGAAGGACCTGGTGAGAGCGGTGTCCATACAGACCGGCTACCTCATCCAGGGAGGGGGCCCCAGCAGCTGTACCCTCGTCTACCTGGCCCAGGTGGACCCTAGAGGTGAGTACTGCACGGAGGATGATGGGAGTAGTAAGGTACTCAAGGGAATCATGGGAAATGTATGACTGGGGGGCCGCCCAACAGGGCCATAGTCCCCCGAGGACTCCTATGTAGGCAGGTGTACCCTGATCTCTGCTCTGTCTTCTCCTCTAGGGTCTTTACCCAAGTGGGTGGTGAACAAGTCCTCACAGTTTCTGGCACCAAAGGTAAGTGGAGTTCCTGAGGACTGATGGGGGAGGGGCGACAATTGTATCAGTGTAGGCAATGCTCTGTGAGCTGAACAGCCCAGAATCCAGACTGATACATTATACATACAGTAGCCAGTGCTGAGAGGTGGTTATAGTTGTAGCAGGTCGGTCGGAGGTTCCGTAGCAGATGCACTTTTTCTTCCTTCCAAAAGCCGGGCAGCTGAGCTGAAACCGAACGGATCCCATTATAGTCAATGGGGTCCGTTCTATGCTGTTCGGTTCCGTCCTGAGATGGAGCTGTTTTGGCCAGGAGGATTCCCCTTTCCTGCTCCCCAAACGCAGATATGAAACCACCTTTAGTGTAGGCAATGCTCTGTGAGCTAAATAAGATGGGCGGTTGGTTGGGGTATTGGGGCAGGTAGTGGTATGATAAGATGGGGGAGGGCTTGGTTGTATACATGACTGTGTGCAGTGGTTGGTTGGGGTGGTAGTGTGATAAGATGGGCGGTTGGTTAGGGCATTGAGGCAGGTAGTAGTAGTATAAGATCGGGGGGACTTGGTGGTTTAGATCAGTGGTCCCCAACCTTTTTGGCACCAGGGACCGGCTTCAAGCAAGACCATTTTTACAAGGCCCGGCAGGGTTGGGCGGGACATGGGCGGGGCTTTGGTTATATGGGGCGGGGTTATGAAAGGGGTTGGAATTATGACATTTAGAATGTCCTGGCAGTACAAACAGGGCAGTATAATATATCCCCCCCCCCCACCTGGCAGCACACACATAGGGCAGTATATAATCTATTCCCGTCCCCCCCAGCACACACATAGGGCAGCATATAATTTATCCCCCCCCCAGCACACACATAGGGCAGCATATAATTTATCTCTCCCCCCCAAGCACACACATAGTGCAGCATATAATTCATCCCCACCCAATAATAGACAGCCCCCCCGAAATAAGCAGCCCCCCCGAAATAAGCAGCCCCCCCCAGTAATAAGCAGCCCCCACACCAGTAATAGGCAGCCCCCCCAGTAACAGGCAGCCCCCACCCCTCAGTAATAGGAAGTCCCCCCCCAGTAATAAGCACCCCCCCAACCCATATACTTACCTCCTTCCTGCTGTCAGCATCGCTCTCTCTCTGCTTGCCCTGACGTCGGCATGCTTCCTCCCCGAGTCCTCTCCTGTGGAACTAATGAGCAGGGGACTCAGGGAGGAGGATCCTGGATGCACACTGACGTCAGTGTGCGCCGGGATCAGTGCGATTACCAGCGGGGAGCTGCGGCACCCCAGCTGGTAATCGTTTCAGTGGTGAGCGGCGTCGGCATGCTGCGGGCCACATAACACGAGGCAGCGGGCCTTGTGTTTAGAAGAAAAGTTCCCGGCGGTGCCGCGGACCGGCGCTAAACACCTAACGGCCCGGCCCCAATCTGTGGACCGGTGGTTGGGGACCCCTGGTTTAGATGACTGTTGTGTGGGGCGGTTAGTTGGGGTAGTAGTGTGATAATATGGGCAGTTGGTTGGGGTATTGGGGTGGGATCGTCACCTTCGCTGGTGATGGGGTTTCATTCACTCTTGTTTCTGTGCCCAGGCCATGAAGAAGATGTACAAAGCCTGCGTGAAGTACCCGGACTGGAAGAAAAAGCATAACCCCCAACATAAGCCTTGGCTATACCCTGAGCAGAGCACGCTCCCCACCATCAGCCTGTCGGAGGTGTCCGTGCAGCACGCCGACTCCCTGGAGAACATCGACGAGAGTTGTGTGGCAGAGACCAAGGACGACCGGGGGGAGGTCAGCGACGAGGACAGCGTCAACTGACAACACGGACCCTCGAGTAGACTTATACCATAATGGGGACCCCACAGGTCCGTGGAGAAGGACCGGGTGGGGTGGGGGAGAGGTAGTAGGTTTTAAAGGGGAAGAATTGCTTTTTATACCAAACCCAAAGGTGCCGGGCTCTACTTATCTTATTGCTGTGTGTCGTTAACTGGGAAGAAGATAACGAGGCTCCGGATCTGGTCACATGGTCATTGCCATGCCAAGTCTACAACACGAGCGGGTCACACTGTAACGAAACCCCCCACACCGCCGGGGTCTGTCCACATTTGGATTTCAAGAAGTTAATGTTTCAGCTGTTTCTTGTGTGATTGTGAGTGTCCGGCCGCGGCGTCACCGAGATAACTGTGCTTCATGTAGAGCGGCGGGCGTGCGGCCGGTGCCAGGGACGATGGTGGCAGCGCCCTCCGATACATCCGCTCACCATAGAAATATAAAAACTTTATTCTTATTTAATGTGATGAGTTTCATTTGTCTCTTTATCCGTCATCTTTGCTTTATTTATGCCATACTCCAGTTACATCCAGAGCTGCGCTCGCTATCCTGATGGTACATAGGCTGTCTCTGCTGTGGTGCATTGTGGGAAATACAGTAATTACACCAGGCCTCGTGCATTAAAGAATAAACAAGCAAAAAAATCCCTATGTCTCCCAGAATGCAATGCACTGTCTTGGGACGTAGCCAACATTTTGATCCCAGGTGAGGTAGATAGTTGCTCAAGTTGGTGGGAGAATCTAGACCCCTCAAGCCCCCCATTTCTCCTTTAATGGTGCGATTTGGTTTCCAGTTGCAGCAAGTAGAATTGTTAACGCAGCTCTGGATGTGATTGGAGTAAAAGTCAACTGCAGAGCAGCAGCATACCACCTGGTGGTCCAGTTTGGCCTCTACGTAGTCACGAAGTAGAGCCCCAGGGACTATACAAGGGGGCCTCAAAAGAGTGGAAACGGCCAAAGAAAGAAAATGAATTCACAGATGGTAACCAAATTTTGCATAAAAGCTGCGGGGAAAGGAGAAACCCGTGAAGGCATCTGACCCTCATAGTGGCCCCAGGACCCCATAGTAATAGTGACCCCCCCCCCCCAGGGTATTAGTGACCCAATAGTTATAGTGACGCCCATGGTGGCCTCAGTTGCAATACTACTGTGACCTTCCCCTAGTGGTCACAGTAGTTATAGTGATCACCGCAGTGGCCCTAGTAGTAATAGTGATCACCGCAGTGGCCCTAGTAGTAATAGTGTCCCGGATAGTAACAGTGACCACTCTATAGTAGCACCAGTAGTAATAGTGACCTTCATTGTGGCCTCAGTACTAATAGTGCCGCCCTAGTAATAGTGATGCCCATGGTAGCCTCAGTAGTACTAGTGATCGCTGCAGTGACCCTAGTAGTAATAGTGTCCCCCATAGTGGCCCCAGTAGTAATAGTGATCACCGCAGTGGCCTTAGTAGTACTAGTGACCCAAAAGTGGCCCTAGTAGTAATAGTGTCCCCCATAGTAACAGTGACCACTCTATAGTAGCATCAGCAGTAATAGTGACCCTTTTGGTGGCTTCAATAGTGACCCCCACAGTGGCCTCAGTAGTACTGGTGACCCCATTGTAATAATGATGCCCATGGTAGCCTCAATAGTACTAGTGACCCCAACAGTGGCCCTAGTAGTAACAGTGTCCCCCATAGTAACAATGACCACTCCATGGTAGCCTCAGCAGTAATAGTGACCCTTTTTGTGGCTTCAATAGTGACCCCCACAGTGGCCTCAGTAGTACTGGTGACCCCATTGTAATAATGATGCCCATGGTAGCCTCAATTGTCATAGTGACCCCCCCCCTAGTGGACCTCCAGCCACCCGACAAGCATTAAACCCCCTGGTGGCCCCACCGGTGTCTGCGTGTCATGCTGAGGGGAACATGCTGCTACCACCCGACTGGGACTATAGGTAAGTGAAATGCTTGTCGGGGGAGGCGGGACATGACTCCTGCCGTCAGGGACTGTCCAACAGAATCCGGGGGGGTGTTAGGAGGCATGTTGGTTGCTACGGGCAACAAAAACAGTCCTACCATTGGCCAGTTTTCATGAATGAGGCCCCCGTGTTGGTCTGTGGGGTCAGTCAGTGCAGGGAGGGCACCGTGGCCTCAGCCATTTACCTCCGCTGGCTCACGAGAGGTTAATATGTGATGAGCAGCTGAAAACTGACCCTGAGGGGAGCAGGATGTCAAAACCGTTACCATGACAACTCGTAGAATGTTCCTTACTGGCTGCTGTCAGGGGGGGCCAACGAGGAAGAAGCGCCACCTCCTGGGTCCAAAATAACATGACAGCCGCCCTGCGGGGTCAGAAATGTCTGCCCACCGCGATGCCTCCATGTCACAGGGACGACTACCGCAGCTCTGGAGCGCCCCCTGCAGACATACTCATACCTTAGGAGTAATGTGGTACTACAGGTCTCAGTAGTGCAGCCTCAGGCTTTAGGCCTGTAACTGCCAGTGATTGGATCCCAGTACAGAAGGGAGTGGTATATAGCTATATACGCTGCAGGCCGCTGTAATACCGTGTAGATGAGCGGGACCACCGATAGACGGGGGCTGCTCATAGGTGACCGGAGTGTTATAAGTCATCGTCATACTGGACTATGTATACACGCGGCAGACCTCCCGTATTAACGCCGCCACATGCCCCCCTCCATAATAGTGTCACCTCGTGCCTCCCGCAATAATAGTACCCCTACATATCCCCCTCAGTAATAGTACCCCCAGAATTCCCCCTCAGTAACAATACCCCCACATGTCCCCCTCAGTAATAGTACCCCCACATGTCCCCCCCCCCAGTAATAGGTACCCCTACATGTCCCCCTCAATAATAGTACCCCCACATGTCCCCCTCAGTAATAGTACCCCCACATGTCCCCCCCAGTAATAGGTACCCTCACATGTCCCTGTGAGTAATAGGTACCCCCACATGTCCCCCGCAATAATAGTACCCCCACATGTCCCCCTCAGTAATTGGAACCCCAACATGACCCCCTCAATAATAGTACCCCCACATGTCCCCTTCAGTAATAATACCCCTGCATGTCCCCCTCAGTAATAGTACCCCCACATAACCCCCTCAGTAATAATACCCCCACAATTCCCCCTCGGTAACAGTACCCCCACATGTCTACCCCAGTAATAGTACTCCCACATGTCCCCCCCAGTAATAGGTACCCCCACATGTCCCCCTTAATAATAGTACCACCACATGTCCCCCCCAGTAATAGTACCCCTATATGCCCCCCCAGTAATAGGTACCCCCACATGTCCCCCTCAATAATAGTACCCCCACATGTCCCCTTCAGTAATAATACCCCTGCATGTCCCCCTCAGTAATAGTACCCCACATAACCCCCTCAGTAATAATACCCCCACAATTCCCCCTCGGTAACAGTACCCCCACATGTCTACCCCAGTAATAGTACTCCCACATGCCCCCCCCAGTAATAGGTACCCCCACATGTCCCCCTTAATAATAGTACTCACACATGCCCCCCTCAGTAGTAGGGACCCCCACATGTCCCCCCTCAATAATAGTACCCCCACATGTCCCCTTCAGTAATAATACCCCTGCATGTCCCCCTCAGTAATAGTACCCCCACATAACCCCCTCAGTAATAATACCCCCACAATTCCCCCTCGGTAACAGTACCCCCACATGTCTACCCCAGTAATAGTACTCCCACATGCCCCCCCCAGTAATAGGTACCCCCACATGCCCCCCTCAATAATAGTACTCACACATGCCCCCCTCAGTAATAGGGACCCCCACATGTCCCCCCTCAATAATAGTACCCCCACATGTCCTCCTCAGTAACAATACCACCGCATGTCCCCCTCAGATATAATGCCCCCACATGTACCCTGAGTATTAATGTCCCCCCATGTCTCCCTCAGTAATAATACCCCTACTTGTCCCCCTCAGTAATAATGTCCCTGCATGTCCCCTTCAGTAATAATGTCCCTGCATGTCCCCTTCAGTAATAATGTCCCTGCATGTCCCCTTCAGTAATAGTACCCGCGCATGTCCCCCTCAGTAATAATACCCCTGCATGTCCCCCTCAGTAATAATGCCCCCACCATGTCCCCCTCAGTAATAATACCCCTGCGTATCTGCAGCTGATGTCATACTATTCTGCGCTCCCCCTTCCCTCCTCTGTAGGCTTTCTGCTGTCAGGGCTCTCCGGCTTCTCATTCCCTGGTCAGGTGCGGCGCCGCTAGTCAGGTGATGCTGGTCAGGTGAGGCGTCGCAGGTCAGGTGATGCTGGTCAGGTAAGGCCACTACAGGCTGCTAGGAACTGGAAGCTACAGAGTATGAACCGGCCCTGTACCTTTTATAACGATGGAGACAAAATCATACGCCACGATACGCCCGCCACTGACCACACCCTTCTTACCCGCGCTGGTCACCTTACGTACTGCCACGTGCAGTCGCCCTAGAAGTAATAGTGTGCCCTATATCGACCCCAGTAGTTATAGTCACCTCCACAGTAGCTCCAGTAGTAACAGCGACCCCCACAGTAACTCAAGTAGTAATAGTGTCCCCCACAGTAGCCCCAGTAGTAACAGTGACCCCCACAGTAGCTCCAGTAGTAATAGTGCACCCTATATCTACCCCAGTAGTACAGTAACAGTAACCCCCACAGTAGCTCCAATAGTAACAGTGACCCGCACAGTAGCCATAGTAGTACTACAGCCCCCCTTGAGACTGATATACTTACCCCCTTCTTGTCTTCAGAGCGCCGCTGCTCCTTTGCTTGGCGCTGCTGCAGGATGTACACACTGACAGCAGTGTGTGCGTCCAAATTCCTCCTCCCATCTGTTCTGGCGGAACCAAGGAAGAGCGGTCAGGGGAGGAAGATCCTGGGTGCACACACATTCTGAGCATCCCACAGCAGTGAGGGATTACCAGCCGGGGAGCTGTGGCACCCCGGCTGATAATAGCCTTAATGGTTACCCTGGGACAAAAGCAGGACAGACATCCTGAAAACAGTACAAACTGCTGTCCTGCCTGGGACCCGGAGAAAAGTGGGACACAGGATCCCAAAGTGGGACTGTCCTGGTCACCTTACTATATAGGACCGTACAGCACGACATTCTCCACATGATGATCATCCTATATGGTGTTATGTAACGTATTCGCTTTTTGTTGCACTTGTTTAATGATTTTGCTGGGTCCCCAGAACTGCGACGATTTAGCCCCGCCCATATCTGATACCTGGCCGCCCATCCGCTGTTGTATTCTCTTCTCTGCACATCCTCTTCCTACAGAAATAATTGGCTTATTCTGTGATAATACATGGCGGCGTGAGGCTAAACGAACATCCTGGGACTTCACCATAAATAACCCGCTCAGCTCTGCTACTCCAACGTCTCCTGGGGAGAAATGAGCAAAACTCAAGATCTGACGAGACCGGAGGAATGGAAGCTGCAGCCGACGTCTGCTGCTAATGAGGCCGATTCGCAGCGCCGCACGTCCACAGCAAAGACATGAAAAGAGCCGAACACGAGCAGCGGCCCATCATCGGCTGAAACGCCGTAACACATTGTAACCATCCTCCACTACTTAGCGGGGTCTCACACAAACAGATTGAAATGTCAGATTCTGCAATCGCCATCCACGTGGAAGACCAGCAGTAAAATGCGAGCATTGCAAGACATGTATCACTGCACTGGCTGCCCGTCAGATACAGAATACAGTTTAAACTCACCACCCTCATCCACAGCGCAGCGCCGCCCTACATTGTATCCCTCATCTCAATCCACCACCCAGCCCGCACCCTCCGCTCTGCTAATGAAATCAGACTGAGCGCCCCTTTCATTCGAACCTCTCATTCCTGCCTCCAAGACTCCTCCAAAGCAGCACCAGTCCCCTGGTACACGCTACCCAAAACTATAGGGGCAATCCCTAAATTACAGAACTTCAGGCGTGCTCTAAAAACCACCCTCTTCAGGGAGGCATACCAAATACCCTAAACCAAACCCCTCTGTACCCCCCTGATAACATGCTCCCTGACCTACTGACTGCAATTCCTACTAGCTGCCATCAACCGCCCCCTGCAGTCATAACAATTCAGCCACTATACTGCCTGACCATTGTCTATGTGTATAACATCCCACGCTCTCCACCCCGCCATACCGTGCACATCTCCATCCACCATACCGTGCACATCTCCACCCCGCCATACTGTGCACATCTCCATCCACCATACCGTGCACATCTCCACCTCGTCATACTGTGCAAATCTCCAGACCGCCATGCTGTGCACATCTCCTCCCGCCATACCGTGTACATCTCCACCCCGCCACACCATGCACATCTCCAGCCCGCCATACCATGCACATCTCCAGCCCGCCATACCGTGCACATCTCCCCCCTGCTATACTCTGCACATCTCTCCAGCCCATCATTCCGTGCACATCTCCACCCCGCCATACCATGCACATCTCCACCCCGCCATACCGTGCACATCTCCACCCCGCCATATCATGGACATCTCCCCTCCTGCCATACTGTGCACATCTCCAGCCCGCCATACCATGCACATCTCCAGCCCGCCATACCATGCACATCTCCACCCCAACATACATTGCACATCTCCCCTTGCTATACTGTGCACATCTCCAGCCCACCATACCATGCACATCTCCACCCCGCCATATCGTGCACATCTCCACCCTGCCATACCATACACATTTCCCCCACTGCCATACTGTGCACATCTCCAGCCTGCCATACCGTGCACATGTCCCCCACTGCTATATTGTGCACATCTCCATTCCGCCATACCATGCACATCTCCCCCACTGCCATCCTGTGCACATCTCCAGCCTGCCATACCGTGCACATCTCCAGCCCACCATACCATGCACATCTCCAGCCCGCCATACCGTGCACATCTCCAGCCCGCCATACCATGCACATCTCCAGCCCGCCATACCGTGCACATCTCCATTCGCCATACCGTGCGCATCTCCACCCCGCCATACCATACACATCTCCCCCACTGCCATACTGTGCACATCTCCAGCCTGCCATACCGTGCACATCTCCCCCACTGCCATACCATGCACATCTCCCCCACTGCCATATTGTGCACATCTCCACTCCGCCATACCATGCACATCTCCCCCACTGCCGTCCTGTGCACATCTCCAGCCTGCCATACCGTGCACATCTCCAGCCCGCGATACCGTGCACATCTCCCCCACTGCCATACTGTGCACATCTCCACTCCGCCATACCATACACATCTCCCCCCCCACTGCCATCCTGTGCACATCTCTAGCCTGCCATACCGTGCATATCTCCAGCCCGCCATACCGTGCACATCTCCACCCCGCCATACCATGCCCATCTCCACCCCGCCATACCATGCCCATCTCCCCACCCGCCATACCATGCACATTTCCCCTCTGCCATACCGTGCACATCTCCACCCCGCCATACCATGCACATCTCCCCCCTGTCATACTGTGCACATCTGCAGCCCCTTTACCTTCTGTATCCCCCATTACCTGTAGTATGTAAGCTCGTTGGAGCCCCGCACCCCTACTGTCTCCATCAGCTGATCACTTCCTGTAACCGGGGTTTGGTTTTTATTCCCCGTGTCTCATAACCGCTGCGGAATATGTTGGCGCTATATTCCATAGATTATTATTGTTTTCGAATTCCCCCTCGCACTCACAGATACGGACGGCATATTCCGAGTCCATGCGGACGGCGTCAATAGATGTCTGCGAGCGACCCGCAGCCCGTACACCGTGAACATTGCGTAGGAGCGGCGGAAACGCTCGCAACCTGATAAGAGAACAGATACAAAAGCTGGAATGCCGGCTGGAAGGCAGAGAGATCTTTCTTCCTCGCGGACAATACACTGCGCATACACGTACGTCCGTGTGGAAAACCGCACGCATTCACGATCTTCAATTACATTACGTATGTGCGCCGTTTACATGCAATGACGCTAAGCGTCAGAGCGGGAGACTTAAATACAAAAAGATAGAAGTGAGACTGAGCATGACGGTGTGCGTGAGACACCTGCGTGAGATACCTGCGTGAGACACCTGCGTGAGATACCTGCGTGAGATACCTGCGTGAGATACCTGCATAGGATACGCAGTGAGAAATCACCGCCATACACGGCAATACGCCGGCTCGCACAGTGGTAAAACGCTGTGGTATAGAACTCGCAGGTGTATGCCCCCCTGGTCTCTAGTTTCGGTATCTGAAGTGTGATGTGACAGGAGCTCCCCCTGGTGGAGAACAGAAGGTGTGTAACTGTAGAGGCGCACCTGCTTCCATCGGGTCAGTGCCACAAATGTAGTCAGACTTCAAGCACCTGTCCCGCCTGGTCGCACCTCCATGGGCAGGAATGAAATGTCCGTAGCCAGCAGCATATTTGGTGTACATTATAGTGAATATGCGAGGCCAGGCGCACGTCTCAAAAACACGGATGAGCGCAGAGTGAGCAAAAAGTTATCATATATCTATCTATCTAATATCCATCTATCTATCTATCTATCTATCTCCTATCTATCTATCTATCTATCTATCTCCTATCTATCTATCTATCTATCTATCTATCTATCTGTTGCATCCTCCGGACGTGCAACCTCAATAACATAAATCCGCCAAGCTGTGTTGCTCCGTCACTGTCCAAAATGCAACTGAAGTGATTGACCAGCACAGGAGATAGTGCTGGCCCTGTTTAAATAGGAGCCAGGTTACTCAGCACCAGGTGCTAACTAACCTTCCTCCTGCAGCTACCACAACCCTCAGCTCCCGGACAAGCAAGGGCACACCCAAAACCTAGTCTGGCCTGCAGGCAAGGTGCAGGCCTCAGCACAGCTGCAACTCTATCTATCTATCTATCTATCTCATATCTATCTATCTATCTATCTATCTATCTATCTATCTATCTATCTATCTATCTATCTATCTCATATCTATCTATCTATCTAATCTCTCTCATATCTATCTATCTCATATCTATCTATCTATCTCTCATATCTATCTATCTATCTCTCTATCTATCTCATATCTTTTAATCTATCTATCTCATATCTATCTATCTATGTATCTCCTATCTATCTAACTATTTCATATCTATCTATCTATCTCCTATCTATCTATCTATCTATCTATCTATCTTTCTATCTATCTATCTATCTCCTATCTATCTATCTAATCTATCTTATATCTATCTTATCTCATATCTATTTATTTATCTAATATCTATCTATCTATCTATCTCCTATCTATCTCATATCTATCTATCTATCTATCTATCTATCTCCTATCTATCTTTCTATCTATCTATCTCCTATCTATCTATCTATCTATCTATCTATCTATCTATCTAACTATCTCATATCTATCTTATATCTATCTCATATCTATCTATCTATCTATCTATCTATCTATCTATCTATCTCATATCTATCTATCTATCTCATATCTATCTATCTATCTATCTATCTCATATCTATCTAATTTATCTCATATCTATCTATCTCCTATCTATCTATCTATCTATCTATCTATCTATCTATCTATCTATCTATCTCATATCTATCTGTCTAATTTATCTCATATCTATCTATCTCATATCTATCTATCTATCTATTTCCTATCTATCTATCTCATATCTATCTATCTAATTTATCTCATATCTATCTATCTCATATCTATCTTTCTCCTATCTATCTCCTATCTATCTATCTAATCTATCTTATATCTATCTGATCTCATATCTATCTATCTATTTATCTAATATCTACCTATCTATCTATCTTATATCTATCTATCTATCTATCTATCTATCTATCTATCATCTATCTATCTATCTATCTATCTATCTATCTATCTATCTCATATCTATCTATCTATCTATCTATCTCCTATCTATCTATCTCCTATCTATCTCCTATCTATCTATCTATCTAATCTATCTTATATCTATCTTATCTCATATCTATCTATCTATTTATCTAATATCTATCTATCTATCTATCTCATATCTATCTATCTATCTATCTATCTATCTATCTATCTATCTAATCTATCCTATATGTATCTTATCTCATATCTATCTATTTATCTAATATCTATCTATCTATCTATCTCCTATCTATCTATCTATCTATCTATCTATCTAATCTATCCTATATGTATCTTATCTCATATCTATCTATTTATCTAATATCTATCTATCTATCTATCTATCTATCTATCTAATCTATCTTATATCTATCTTATCTCATATCTATCTATCTATTTATCTCATATCTATCTATCTATCTATCTATCTATCTATCTATCTCCTATCTATCTATCTATCTATCTATCTATCTATCTATCTATCTCATATCTATCTCATATCTATCTATCTATCTATCTATCTATCATCTATCTATCTTTCTAATCTATCTTATATCTATCTTATCTCATATCTATCTATTTATCTAATATCTATCTATCTATCTCCTATCTATCTCATATCTATCTATCTATCTCCTATCTCCTATCTCTCTATCTATCTATCTATCTATCTATCTATCTCCTATCTATCTATCTCCTATCTATCTATCTCATATCTATCTATCTAATTTATCTCATATCTATCTATCTATCTCCTATCTCCTATCTATCTATCTATCTATCTATCTATCTATCTATCTCATATCTATCTATCTATCTATCTATCTATCTATCTATCTATCTAATTAATCTCATATCTATCTATCTATCTCATATCTATCTATCTATCTATCTATCTCATATCAATCTATCTATCTCCTATCGATCTATCTATCTCCTATCTATCTATCTATCTATCTATCTATCTATCTATCTATCTATCTATCTATCTCCTATCGATCTATCTAATCTATCTCATATCTATCTATCTATCTCATATCTATCTATCTATCTATCTCATATCTATCTATCTCCTATCGATCTATCTATCTCCTATCTATCTATCTATCTATCTCCTATCGATCTATCTAATCTATCTTATATCTATCTTATCTCATATTTATCTATCTATCTATCTCATATCTATCTATCTATCTATCATCTATCTATCTATCTATCTATCTATCTATCTATCTCATATCTATCTATCTATCTCATATCTATCTATCTATCTATCTATCTATCTATCTATCTATCTATCTCC
This sequence comes from Eleutherodactylus coqui, assembly GCF_035609145.1. NCBI lineage: Eukaryota > Metazoa > Chordata > Amphibia > Anura > Eleutherodactylidae > Eleutherodactylus > Eleutherodactylus coqui. The sequence continues at coordinate 529,786,515 of NC_089837.1, read as the reverse complement.
TATCTATCTATCCTATCCTATCTATCTATCTATCTCATATCTATCTGTCTATCTATCTATCTCATATCTATCTATCTAATTTATCTCATATCTATCTATCTATCTCATATCTATCTATCTCATATCTATCTATCTCATATCTATCTATCTCATATCTATCTATTTAATTTATCTCATATCTATCTATCTATCTATCTCCTATCTATCTATCTATCTATCTATCTAATCTATCTTATATGTATCTTATCTCATATCTATCTAATATCTATCTATCTATCTATCTCCTATCTATCTATCTATCTATCTATCTATCTATCTATCTATCTATCTAATCTATCTTATATCTATCTTATCTCATATCTATCTATCTATCTATCTCATATCTATCTATCTATCTATCTATCTATCTATCATCTATCTATCTATCTATCTATCTCATATCTATCTATCTATCTATCTCATATCTATCTATCTATCTATCTATCTATCTATCTATCTATCTATCATCTATCTATCTATCTATCTCATATCTATCTATCTCATATCTATCTATTTAATTTATCTCATATCTATCTATCTATCTCCTATCTATCTATCTAATCTATCTTATATGTATCTTATCTCATATCTATCTATTTATCTAATATCTATCTATCTATCTCCTATCTATCTATCTATCTATCTATCTCCTATCTATCTTCTATCTATCTATCTCCTATCTATCTATCTATCTATCTATCTATCTCATATCTATCTTATGTCATATCTATCTATTTATCTAATATCTATCTATCTATCTCCTATCTATCTATCTATCTATCTCATATCTATCTATCTCCTATTTATCTATCTATCTATCTCATATCTATGTATCTATCTATCTATCTATGTCATATCTATCTATCTATCTGCTATCTCTCTATCTATCTATCTATCTATCTATCTATCTATCTATCTATCTATCTATCTATCTATCTATCTATCTATCTCATATCTATCTATCCAATTTATCTCATATCTATCTATCTATCTATCTCATATCTATCCATCTATCTATCTCATATCTATCTATCTAATTTATCTCATATCTATCTATCTATCTATCTATCTCATATCTATCTATCCAATTTATCTCATATCTATCTATCTATCTATCTATCTATCTATCTCATATCTATCCATCTATCTATCTCATATCTATCTATCTAATTTATCTCATATCTATCCATCTATCTATCTCCTATCTATCTATCTAATTTATCTCATATCTATCTATCTATCTATCTATCTATCTATCTACAGGGTATGCCCCTGTGTGGCACATTCAGGCAGTGCAGGGTCAGGGGGCGCAGTATACATTGCTGCCTCTAGGTGTCGCTCCCCACCCCCTGATGACCAATCACATTCCGGAAAAAGAGACTTTTTTTCACATTCTATTCATTGAAGAGGTTAATTCCAGTCACCCGGGAAGAAGGCGGAGGAGTGCAGACAACAACAGCTGCCGGGTGAGTGCGAGCTCTGCGGGACAGCGGGAGGGCAGCGCACAGGGCTCAGCTGATAAAGTGTCAGCTCTGCAGACAAGGTCGGACACTGAGGGGTGTATGGTACACAGCAGTTACTGAGGGGTGATATTAGAGCGTCAGCTCTGCAGACAAGGCTGGACACTGAGGGGTTAATAGTACAGAGCAGTTACTGAGGGGTGATATTAGAGCGTCAGCTCTGCAGACAAGGCCGGGCACTGAGGGGTATATAGTACAGAGCAGTCACTGAGTGGTGATATTAGAGCGTCAGCTCTGCAGACAAGGCCGGGCACTGAGGGGTATATAGTACAGAGCAGTCACTGAGGGATGATATTAGAGCGTCAGCTCTGCTGACAGGGCCGGGCACTGAGGGGTATATGGTACAGAGCAGTCACTGAGGGGTGATATTAGAGCGTCAGCTCTGCAGACAAGGCCGGACACTGAGAGGTATATAGTACAGAGCAGTCACTGAGTGGTAATATTAGAGCATCAGCTCTGCAGACAAGGCCGGGCACTGAGGGGTATATAGTACAGAGCAGTCACTGAGGGGTGATATTAGAGCGTCAGCTCTGCTGACAAGGCCGGGCACTGAGGGGTATATGGTACAGAGCAGTCACTGAGGGGTGATATTAGAGCGTCAGCTCTGCAGACAAGGCCGGGCACTGAGGGGTATATAGTACAGAGCAGTCACTGAGGTCCTAATATTAGAGCGTCAGCTCTGCAGACAAGGCCGGGCACTGAGGGGTATATAGTACAGAGCAGTCACTGAGGTCTTAATATTAGAGCGTCAGCTCTGCAGACAAGGCCGGGCACTGAGGGGTATATAGCACAGGGCAGTCACTGAGTGGTGATATTAGAGCGTCAGCTCTGCAGACAAGGCCGGGCACTGAGGGGTATATGGTACAGAGCAGTCACTGAGGGGTGATATTAGAGCGTCAGCTCTGCAGACAAGGCCGGGCACTGAGGGGTATATGGTACAGAGCAGTCACTGAGGGGTGATATTAGAGCGTCAGCTCTGCTGACAAGGCCGGGCACTGAGGGGTATATGGTACAGAGCAGTCACTGAGGGGTGATATTAGAGCGTCAGCTCTGCAGACAAGGCCGGGCACTGAGGGGTATATGGTACAGAGCAGTCACTGAGGGGTGATATTAGAGCGTCAGCTCTGCAGACAAGGCTAGACACTGAGAGGTATATAGTACAGAGCAGTCACTGAGGGGTGATATTAGAGCGTCAGCTCTGCTGACAGGGCCGGGCACTGAGGGGTATATAGTACAGAGCAGTCACTGAGGGGTGATATTAGAGCGTCAGCTCTGCAGACAAGGCCGGGCACTGAGGGGTATATAGCACAGGGCAGTCACTGAGGGGTGATATTAGAGCGTCAGCTCTGCAGACAAGGCCGGGCACTGAGGGGTATATAGCACAGGGCAGTCACTGAGGGGTGATATTAGAGCGTCAGCTCTGCAGACAAGGCCGGACACTGAGAGGTATATGGTACAGAGCAGTCGCTGAGGGATGATATTAGAACGTTAGCTCTGCCGACGAGGCCGGACACTGAGGGGTATATAGTACAGGGCAGTCACTGAGGGGTGATATTAGAGCGTCAGCTCTGCAGACAAGGCTAGACACTGAGGGGTATATAGTACAGGGCAGTCACTGAGGCCCTAATATTAGAGCGTCAGCTCTGCAGACAAGACCGGACCCTGAGGGGTATATAGTACAGAGAAGTCACTTGGGGGTGATATTAGAGCGTCAGCTTTGCAGGCAAGGCCGGACACCAAGGGGTATATAGTTCAGGGCACTCACTGAGGGGTGATAATAGAGCGTCAGCTCTGCAGACGAGGCCCAACCTTGAGGGGTATATAGTACAGAGCAGTAACTGAGATCCTAATATTAGAGCGTCAGCTCTGCAGACAAGGCCGGGCACTGAGGGGTCAGTAGCACAGAGCAGTCACTGAGTTCCAGGTATTAGAGCGTCAGCTCTGCAGATGAGGCTGGACACTGAGTGGTATAGAACACAGGGAAGTCACTAAGGGGTGATATTAGAGCGTCAGCTCTGCAGACAAGGCCGGACACTGAGGGGTATATAGTACAGAGCAGTCACTGAGGCCCTAATATTAGAGCGTCAGCTCTGCGGACAAGGCCGGGCACTGAGGGGTATATAATACAGAGCAGTCACTTGGGGGTGATATTAGAGCGTCAGCTCTGCGGACAAGGCCGGGCACTGAGGGGTATATAGCACAGGGCAGTCACTGAGGGGTGATATTAGAGTGTCAGCTCTGCAGACAAGGCCGGGCACTGAGGGGTATATAATACAGAGCAGTCACTTGGGGGTGATATTAGAGAGTCAGCTCTGCAGACAAGGCCGGACACTGAGGGGTATATAGTACAGAGCAGTCACTGAGGCCCTAATATTAGAGCATCAGCTCTGCAGACAAGGCCAGAAACGGGGGGGTATGTAGTACAGAGTAGTCACTTGGGGGTGATATTAGAGCGTCAGCTCTGCAGATGAGGCCCAACACTGAGGGGTATATAGTACAGAGCAGTCACTGAGGTCCTAATACTAGAGCGTCAGCTCTGCGGACAAGGCCGGGCACTGAGGGGTATATGGTACAGAGCAGTCACTGAGGGGTGATATTAGAGCGTCAGCTCTGCAGACAAGGCCGGGCACTGAGGGGTATATAGTACAGAGCAGTCACTGAGGCCCTAATATTAGAGCGTCAGCTCTGCGGACAAGGCCGGGCACTGAGGGGTATATAGCACAGGGCAGTCACTGAGGGGTGATATTAGAGTGTCAGCTCTGCAGACAAGGCCGGGCACTGAGGGGTATATAATACAGAGCAGTCACTTGGGGGTGATATTAGAGCGTCAGCTCTGCAGACAAGGCCGGACACTGAGGGCTATATAGTACAGAGCAGCGACTGAGGTCCTGATATTAGAGCGTCAGCTCTGCAGACAAGGCCGGGCACTGAGGGGTATTTAGCACAGGGCAGTCACTGAGGGGTGATATTAGAGTGTCAGCTCTGCAGACAAGGCCGGGCACTGAGGGGTCAGTAGCACAGAGCAGTCACTGAGTTCCAGGTATTAGAGCGTCAGCTCTGCAGATGAGGCTGGACACTGAGTGGTATAGAACACAGGGAAGTCACTAAGGGGTGATATTAGAGCGTCAGCTCTGCAGACAAGGCCGGACACTGAGGGGTATATAGTACAGAGCAGTCACTGAGGCCCTAATATTAGAGCGTCAGCTCTGCGGACAAGGCCGGGCACTGAGGGGTATATAATACAGAGCAGTCACTTGGGGGTGATATTAGAGCGTCAGCTCTGCGGACAAGGCCGGGCACTGAGGGGTATATAGCACAGGGCAGTCACTGAGGGGTGATATTAGAGTGTCAGCTCTGCAGACAAGGCCGGGCACTGAGGGGTATATAATACAGAGCAGTCACTTGGGGGTGATATTAGAGAGTCAGCTCTGCAGACAAGGCCGGACACTGAGGGGTATATAGTACAGAGCAGTCACTGAGGCCCTAATATTAGAGCATCAGCTCTGCAGACAAGGCCAGAAACGGGGGGGTATGTAGTACAGAGTAGTCACTTGGGGGTGATATTAGAGCGTCAGCTCTGCAGATGAGGCCCAACACTGAGGGGTATATAGTACAGAGCAGTCACTGAGGTCCTAATACTAGAGCGTCAGCTCTGCGGACAAGGCCGGGCACTGAGGGGTATATGGTACAGAGCAGTCACTGAGGGGTGATATTAGAGCGTCAGCTCTGCAGACAAGGCCGGGCACTGAGGGGTATATAGTACAGAGCAGTCACTGAGGCCCTAATATTAGAGCGTCAGCTCTGCGGACAAGGCCGGGCACTGAGGGGTATATAGCACAGGGCAGTCACTGAGGGGTGATATTAGAGTGTCAGCTCTGCAGACAAGGCCGGGCACTGAGGGGTATATAATACAGAGCAGTCACTTGGGGGTGATATTAGAGCGTCAGCTCTGCAGACAAGGCCGGACACTGAGGGCTATATAGTACAGAGCAGCGACTGAGGTCCTGATATTAGAGCGTCAGCTCTGCAGACAAGGCCGGGCACTGAGGGGTATTTAGCACAGGGCAGTCACTGAGGGGTGATATTAGAGTGTCAGCTCTGCAGACAAGGCCGGGCACTGAGGGGTATATGGTACAGAGCAGTCACTGAGGGGTGATATTAGAGCGTCAGCTCTGCAGACAAGGCCGGGCACTGAGGGGTATATAGTACAGAGCAGTCACTGAGGCCCTAATATTAGAGCGTCAGCTCTGCGGACAAGGCCGGGCACTGAGGGGTATATAGCACAGGGCAGTCACTGAGGGGTGATATTAGAGTGTCAGCTCTGCAGACAAGGCCGGGCACTGAGGGGTATATAATACAGAGCAGTCACTTGGGGGTGATATTAGAGCGTCAGCTCTGCAGACAAGGCCGGACACTGAGGGCTATATAGTACAGAGCAGCGACTGAGGTCCTGATATTAGAGCGTCAGCTCTGCAGACAAGGCCGGGCACTGAGGGGTATATAGTACAGAGCAGTCACTGAGGTCCTAATATTAGAGCGTCAGCTCTGCAGACGAGGCCCAACCTTGAGGGGTATATAGTACAGAGCAGTCACTGAGGCCCTAATATTAGAGCGTCAGCTCTGCAGACAAGGCCCAACCTTGAGGGGTATATAGTACAAAGCAGTCACTGAGATCCTAATATTAGAGCGTCAGCTCTGCAGACAAGGCCCAACCTTGAGGGGTATATAGTACAGAGCAGTCACTGAGATCCTAATATTAGAGCGTCAGCTCTGCAGACGAGGCCGGGCACTGAGGGGTATATAGTACAGAGCAGTCACTGAGGCCTTAATATTAGAGCGTCAGCTCTGCAGACAAGACCGGACCCTGAGGGGTATATAGTACAGAGAAGTCACTTGGGGGTGATATTAGAGCGTCAGCTCTGCAGACAAGGCCGGACACCAAGGGGTATATAGTTCAGGGCACTCACTGAGGGGTGATAATAGAGCGTCAGCTCTGCAGACGAGGCCCAACCTTGAGGGGTATATAGTACAGAGCAGTAACTGAGATCCTAATATTAGAGCGTCAGCTCTGCAGACAAGGCCGGACACTGAGGGGTCAGTAGCACAGAGCAGTCACTGAGTTCCAGGTATTAGAGCGTCAGCTCTGCAGATGAGGCTGGACACTGAGTGGTATAGAACACAGGGAAGTCACTAAGGGGTGATATTAGAGCGTCAGCTCTGCAGACAAGACTGGACATTGAGGGGTATATAGTACAGAGCAATCAGTGAGGGGTGATATTGGAGTGTCAGCTCTGCAGATAAGGCCGGACATTGAGAGGTATACATTATAGGGCAGTCACTGAGGGGTGATATTAGAGTGTCAGCTCTGCAGACAAGGCTGGACACTGAGGGGTATATAGTACAGAGCAGTCACTGAGGTCTTAATATTAGAGCGTCAGCTCTGCAGACAAGGCCGGGCACTGAGGGGTATATAGTACAGAGCAGTCACTGAGGTCCTAATATTAGAGCGTCAGCTCTGCAGACAAGGCCCAACCTTGAGGGGTATATAGTACAGAGCAGTCACTGAGATCCTAATATTAGAGCGTCAGCTCTGCAGACGAGGCCCAACCTTGAGGGGTATATAGTACAGAGCAGTCACTGAGGTCCTAATATTAGAGCGTCAGCTCTGCAGACAAGGCCGGGCACTGAGGGGTCAGTAGCACAGAGCAGTCACTGAGTTCCAGGTATTAGAGCGTCAGCTGTGCAGATGAGGCTGGACACTGAGTGGTATAGAACACAGGGAAGTCACTAAGGGGTGATATTAGAGCGTCAGCTCTGCAGAGAAGGCCGGACACGGAGGGGTATATAGCACAGGGCAGTCTTTGATGGGTGATATTTGAGCGTCAGCTTTGCAGACAAGGCCGGAAACTGAGGCGAATATAGTACAGAGTAGTCACTGAGTTCCTGGTATTAGAGCGTCAGCTCTGCAGACGAGTCCAGACACTGAGAGGCATATAGTACAGAGCAGTCACTGAGGGGTGATATTAGAGAGTCAGCTCTGCAGACAAGGCTGGACACTGAGAGGTTAATAGTACAGGGCAGTCACTAAGGGATGATATTAGAGCGTCAGCTCTGCAGAGAAGGATACTAAGGGGTATATACCGTGTTTCCCCAAAAATAAGACAGGGTTTTATATTAATTTTTGCTTCAAGATATTTCTTTTTTACATGTATATCTGCCGGGACAACATTTAAAAATTTTCAGGGTATGTTTTATTTTCGGGGAAACAGGGTAGTACAGAGCAGTCACTGAGGGGTGATAATAGAGCGTCAGCTCTGCAGACAAGGCCGGGCACTGAGGGGTATATAATACAGAGCAGTCACTGAGGGGTGATAATAGAGCGTCATCTCTGTAGACAAGGCCGGACACTGAAGGATGATATTAGAGCGTCAGCTCTGTAGACAAGGCTGGACACTGAGGGGTGATCATAGAGCGTCAGCTCTGCAGACAAGGCCGGACACTGAGGGGTATATAGTACAGAGCAGTCACTGAGGTCCTAATATTAGAGCGTTAGCTCTGCAGACGAGGCCGGACACTGAGGGGGGATATTAGAGCGTCAGCTCTGAAAACAAGGCCAGACACTGAGGAGTATATAGTACAGAGCAGTCACTGACGGGTGATATTAGAATGTCAGCTCTGCAGACGAGGCTGGATACTGAGAGGTATATAGTACAGAGGTAGTTATACTCTATCTGTAGGACCATAGGGACTGTAGATCGTGACTCTATCTAACGGCTTATGGGTCTGGGATATATCTCCCTGCCCCTTTCTTGTACTTAGAGGATAGTTATGCTCTTCTATTGACCATAGGTGTGACTATTTTTTCGTCACGCTTAGGGTCAATTATTTTTTGGTCTGCTGTTATTTACAACGCACCTTAATTTCCTCGGTGCATTGCATCCGCAAATGGACGCAAACAGACCATACTCTGGCGACCACTAGTTTCCATCCACTATTTGTGACATCTTTGTGGTTTCCATAATTAGACTTTAGCCACGACCCAACACATTAGTTGGGATTAGCGTACTGTAACCCCTGAAGAACCCACTAGGTGGGGGAAACGCGTTGGGTGACGCGCTCTTGATGAGCTAATTTTTCACGTGCTAGTCATTTCCATTATTTGACGCACGGTGTTATACCTGACCAAGTATGGGATTCGTCCTCTTATTAGACTGAATCACCTTCACTTGGACTATGATCAATGATTTACACCAACAGAGTCTCATCGCATGACTCCAGCTTTTCATTGTTCATACTATACTAGTGGCAATTGTTTTTGTCTCACAAGTCGAGCGTAAATTTACGACTCGAACTCTTTTTTGGTCACCAGTCACAGGTGTCTGATTATATCATAACTCCTCTTTTTATTGTTTGTGTGTGTTCTGTTCTTCTTTTTTAAGTAATTTAATAAAAGGTATTTTTTAACTCTATTAGTTTGGAAGGTCCTAGCAGTAAACTTTGTATATAGTACAGAGCAGTCACTGAGGGGTGATGTTAGAGCGTCAGCTCTGCAGACGAGGCTGGATACTGAGAGGTATATAGTACAGAGCAGTCACTGAGGTCCTGATATTAGAGCGTCAGTTCTGCAGACAAGGCCGGACACTGTGGGTTATATAGTACATAGCTTTCACTGAGGTCCTGATATTAGAGCGTCAGCTCTGCAGGCAAGGCCGGACACTGAGGGTTATATGGTACATAGCAGTCACTGAGGTCCTGATATTAGAGCGTCAGCTCTGCAGACAAGGCCGGACACTGAGGGTTATATGGTACATAGCAGTCACTGAGGTCCTGATATTAGAGCGTCAGCTCTGCAGACAAGGCCGGACACTGAGGGCTATACATTACAGGGCAGTCACTGACGGGTGATATTAGAGCGTCAGCTCTGCAGACAAGGCCGGACACTGAGAGGTATATAGTACAGAGCAGTCACTGAGGGGTGATATTAGAGCGTCAGCTTTGCTGACAAGGCTAGACACTGAGAGGTATATAGTACAGAGCAGTCACTGAGGGGTGATATTAGAGCGTCCGCTCTGCAGACAAGGCCGGACATTGAGGGGTATACATTACAGGGCAGTCACTGCGGGGTGATATTAGAGCGTCAGCTCTGCAGACAAGGCCAGACACTTAGAAGTGTATAGTACAGAGCAGTCACTGAGGACTGATAGTGTTACTCTGACGGTCGGCGTTTGGAAGGTGTTATAGCCAAACCCCAGGATGACGACCACTTAAATCGCCCCTAATTGTGTTGCTGGTTGGGGGCGAGGGGACCGCTGTGGGGGTCGCTGTTGGGCACATCATCATGGGAAGTGATATTTGAGGGCCCCACAGTCGGGCGTTCTCAGCCTGTTGTGCAGTGGCCCATTTGTCGGTGTGTGGGCATCGGGGCCCCTCCATGGTGTTATGGACACCCCTAGTAAGCTTCTCTGTACCCCCTGGAGCCCACTGGGGTTTGGGGCCCCTTGATGTCTATGTCTGCACTCCTGCAGATGCCACATGATCCATTAACAGAAATTTTCGCAATGGTGCCTTCTGCTGGGCCCTGCAGGGTACTGCAGGTACTGAGTCTGATGTGGTCACTACATCTCGCACAATGCGCCGCAGCAGAGCGCTCCATACGGACTTGTGGGGTTCGGCCCTATAGTAGAGCGCTACGAGGAAAGTGGAAGTATACTGCAGCTCTGGTTGTGACTGGAGTATAAGACTGTAAGCTGGTGTCCTGGCAGTGTGATCTGTGCCGGCTCCGGTGCCACCTTCCTCAAGGGCATTCCCAGTTCTGATATGTTTTGGCACTGTTGCCACTTGCCCCTCCCCCTCAGCTGGCACCGGGCAGCCGCAGGGGTCACATTCAGCCAATAGCTATATATAGGATTATGGACGCTCCTGCAGGGCACCGGCTGTGGGTTCCTGGGACAACTGGGTGGCCACCAGTATAGCTGCTGTTACCGCACCCTCCGGGGTCGTCGCCCACTGTGCCCATAGTGTGGTATAACCTGCACCCCACCCTGCACATATACCCCCTTTTCTCCTATGACTTTGCTGTGTAAGTCTTCACTGCAGTCCTGATATTCTATTCATGAACCAGGAAGCTCAGGATGAAGTCACTATGGAGCAGGGAATTGTGGGAGGACGCAGTGACTATTAATGATGCGTCTGCGGTGCCAACTGTAGGGTTGGTGAACAACATGCCACTCTGAGCTGTTGCATATATATTCACACATGGCTGCTCTGTGACCGCATGTCTCCTTTTGAGTAGTTTTTGCTGCTGTGGCGCATGTTGGCGGCACCATACTAGGCACCAGGGGTGGGGACAGACCCTCCTCACACCTGGGGCCACAAGTGGCGGATGCGGGGCCGGTGTTGGACTTCCGCGCACAGTCGTCTCTGCTACATCTAGTTTGTGCTTCCTTATCTGCAGCTTCAGCAATGAGGAAGTTCAGCTCTGAGGGAAAGGCTGTTGTCAGAGCAGGCGGGCGTGTATGGAGGAGCTGGGCGCCCGGAGCTGCCACTGCCATCCGCTGGGGTGATATGAGGTAGGTTGGGGGTCTGTGCCATGGTGGGGCGTCCCCCCTGTAGTCCAGTCCACTTGTGTAGGTGGATCTGCTGGTGTATAGCAGTAGTTTTTTGCCGGGCGAAACTTATGATGCTTCGTGTAGCGGTTCGGCGCCCGCAGCCTGAAATAGCGGAACGCTGCGTTTTTCTGTCTAGCGCAGGGAGGCGTCCAGCGTTGTGACGAGAAACCACCCCATAGAAAACCGTAGGATCGGCGCCACCATCAGTTCTCCTCCGGAGATTTCACTAAACCGGAAGGAAACTGATGCACACCGGATCACCAGACATCAACCAAAACTTCCTGCCCCCCCCCCTCCCAGCGGCGAGGCTCTCCGGAGGCGTCTATGTCATACATGTCACTGATACTCTAATGACGGTCCTGTACTGTAATAAGATGGGACTGATATCAGCCGCTCCTCTTATATAACACTGCTGTACTGTAATAAGATGGGACTGATATCATCCGGTCCTCATATATAACGCTGCTGTACTGTAATAAGATGGGACTGATATCAGCTGCTCCTCTTATAATACTTCTGTACTGTAATAAGTTGGGACTGATATGAGCCGCTCCTGTACTTTAATAAGCTCCACACTGTAAGGGTTACTGGCCCTTTAACTGGTAATGTCACGGTGGTGACAGCTCTGCACACGTCCTGTTTGCTGTGTTGCTTCCTGCAGTGCTGAGAACAGTTTTGGGGTGTTCCTCCCCCTTTGTGAATTGAGGGGTGCAGTCATCATACATAGTACATGTGTCATACTGTATTATTACACGGGAGACTCCTGGAGCAGAACGGGCTGCAGACAAGTGGAATTGTTCCTGTTTACAGCTAAAGTCTGAAATCCATTCTGCCACATCAGTGCTGACAGTTTGTTACATTGTATCCAGTCTACACCCTCCTCTGTGATACCACACTGATACATTGTAACAAACTATCAGCAGTGCTGCTAATGTGTTTATATAACACAGAGGATTATCTGGACTGGATACAATGTAACAAACCCCCAGCTGTGAGAAATAAGAGGTCAGGATGGGTTTTCTGCCTCAGATGTAGGGGCTATCTATCAATCGTGTCAGTGAAACCGGCCAATCAGAGCTGGAATAGTTCTTCCCATTCACTTCCAGCAAGTAAAGATCTTATGAATGTTGAGAAATGCGCTGTTTGCTGTAGCGTGCAGCGGACCCTTGCGCTGTTTCGTGTAGCGTGTGGTGACTGCTTGCTCTGTTTGGTGCAGCGTGCGTCAACTGCTTGCTCTGTTTGGTGCAGCGTGCGTCAACTGCTTGCGCTGTTGGGTGTAGCGTGCGTCAACTGCTTGCGCTGTTGGGTGTAGCGTGCGTCAACTGCTTGCGCTGTTGGGTGTAGCGTGCGTCAACTGCTTGCGCTGTTGGGTGTAGCGTGCGTCAACTGCTTGCGCTGTTGGGTGTAGCGTGCGTCAACTGCTTGCGCTGTTGGGTGTAGCGTGCGTCAACTGCTTGCGCTGTTTGGTATAGCGTGTGGCGACTGCTTGCGCTTTTTGGTATAGCGTGTGGCGACCCCTTGCGCTGTTTGGTGTAGTGCGCGGCAAATAATTGCGCTGTTTGGTGTAGTGTGCGGCAAATGCTTGCGCTGTTCGGTGTAGCGTGCGTCGGCCCCTTTTGCTGTTCGATGTAGTGTGCGGCGACCCCTTGCGCTGTTTGGTGTAGCGTGCGGCGACCCCTTGCGCTGTTTGCTGTAGCGTGCGGCGACCCCTTGCGCTGTTTGCTGTAGCGTGCGGCGGCTCCTTGCGCTGTTTGCTATGGCGTGCGGTGGCCCCTTGCGCTGTTTGCTGTAGCGTGCGGCGGCTCCTTGCGCTGTTTGCTGTAGCGTGCGGCGGTCCCTTGCGCTATTGGCTGTAGCGTGCAGCGGACCCTTGCCCTGTTTCGTGTAGCGTGTGGTGACTGCTTGCGCTGTTTGGTGTAGCGTGCGTCAACTGCTTGCTCTGTTTCGTGCAGCGTGCGTCAACTGCTTGCGCTGTTGGGTGTAGCGTGCGTCAACTGCTTGCGCTGTTGGGTGTAGCGTGCGTCAACTGCTTGCGCTGTTTGGTATAGCGTGTGGTGACTGCTTGCGCTGTTTCGTGTAGCGTGTGGTGACTGCTTGCGCTGTTTGGTGTAGCGTGCGTCAACTGCTTGCTCTGTTTCGTGCAGCGTGCGTCAACTGCTTGCGCTGTTGGGTGTAGCGTGCGTCAACTGCTTGTGCTGTTGGGTGTAGCGTGCGTCAACTGCTTGCGCTGTTTGGTATAGCGTGTGGCGACTGCTTGCGCTTTTTGGTATAGCGTGTGGCGACCCCTTGCGCTGTTTGGTGTAGTGCACGGCAAATAATTGCGCTGTTTGGTGTAGTGTGCGGCAAATGCTTGCGCTGTTCGGTGTAGCGTGCGGTGGCCCCTTTTGCTGTTCGATGTAGCGTGCGGCGACCCCTTGCGCTGTTTGGTGTAGCGTGCGGCGACCCCTTGCGCTGTTTGGTGTAGCGTGCGGCGACTCCTTGCGCTGTTTGGTGTAGCGTGCAACGACTCCTTTCGCTGTTTGGTGTAGGGTGTGGCGACCCCTTGCTCTGTTTGGTGTTGCGTGCGGCAAATGCTTGCACTGTTTGCTGTAGCGTGCAGCGGCCCCTTGCGCTGTTTCCTGTAGCGTGCGGCGGCCCCTTGCGCTGTTTCCTGTAGCGTGCGGCGGCCCCTTACGCTGTTTCCTGTAGCGTGCGGCAGCCCCTTGCGCTGTTTGCTGTAGCGTGCGGCGGCCCCTCGCGCTGTTTGGTGAAAGGTGCGGCGACCCCGTGCGCTGTTTGGTGAAACGTGCGACGACCCCTTGCGCTGTTTGGTGTAGCGTGTGGCAAATGCTTGCGCTGTTTGGTGTAGCGTGCGGCGGCCCCTTGCGCTGTTTGGTGTAGCGTGCGGCAACCCCTTGAGCTGTTTGGTGTAGTGTGAGGTGACTCTTTGCGCTGTTTGGTGAAACGTGTGGCGACCCCTTGCGCTGTTTGGTGTAGCGTGTGGCGACCCCTTGCGCTGTTTGTTGTAGCGTGCGGCGAGCCCTTGCATTGTTTGTTGTAGCGTGCGGCAAATGCTTGCGCTGTTCGATGTAGCGTGTGGCGACCCCTTGCGCTCTTTGGTGTAGTGTGCGGCAACCCTTTGCGCTGTTTGCTGTAGCGTGCGGTGGCCCCTTGCGCTGTTTGTTGTAGCGTGCGCCGACCCCTTGCGCTGGTTGGTGAAATGTGCGGCGACACCTTGCGCAGTTTGTTGTAGCGTGCGGCAACTGCTTGCGCTGTTTGGTGTAGCGTGCGGCAACTGCTTGCGCTGTTTGGTGTAGCGTGCGGCAAATGCTTGCGCTTTTTGGTGCAGCGTGCGGCGACTGCATGCGCTGTTCGATGTAGCGTGTGGCGACCCCTTGCGCTCTTTGGTGTAGTGTGCGGCAACCCTTTGCGCTGTTTGCTGTAGCGTGCGGTGGCCCCTTGCGCTGTTTGCTGTAGCGTGCGGTGGCCCCTTGCGCTGTTTGCTGCAGCGTGCGGTGGCCCTTGCGCTGTTTGCTATAGCGTGCGGTGGCCCCTTGCGCTGTTTGCTGTAGCGTGCGGCGGCTCCTTGCGCTGTTTGCTATAGCGTGCGGTGGCCCCTTGCGCTGTTTGCTGTAGCGTGCGGCGGCTCCTTGCGCTGTTTGCTGTAGCGTGCGGCGGCCCCTTGCGCTATTGGCTGTAGCGTGCAGCGGACCCTTGCGCTGTTTCGTGTAGCGTGTGGTGACTGCTTGCGCTGTTTGGTGCAGCGTGCGTCAACTGCTTGCGCTGTTAGGTGTAGCGTGCGTCAACTGCTTGCGCTGTTGGGTGTAGCGTGCGTCAACTGCTTGCGCTGTTGGGTGTAGCGTGCGTCAACTGCTTGCGCTGTTGGGTGTAGCGTGCGTCAACTGCTTGCGCTGTTTGGTATAGCGTGCGGCGACTGCTTGCGCTGTTTGGTATAGCGTGCGGCGACCCCTTGCGCTGTTTGGTGTAGCGTGCGGCGACCCCTTGCGCTGTTTGGTGTAGCGTGCGGCGACCCCTTGCGCTGTTTGGTGTAGCGTGCAACGACTCCTTTCGCTGTTTGGTGTAGGGTGTGGCGACCCCTTGCTCTGTTTGGTCTTGCGTGCGGCAAATGCTTGCACTGTTTGCTGTAGCGTGCAGCGGACCCTTGCGCTGTTTCCTGTAGCGTGCAGCGGACCCTTGCGCTGTTTCCTGTAGCGTGCGGCGGCCCCTTGCGCTGTTTGCTGTAGCGTGCGCGGCCTCTTGCGCTGTTTGCTGTAGCGTGCGGCGGCCCCTCGCGCTGTTTGGTGAAAGGTGCGGCGACCCCGTGCGCTGTTTGGTGAAAGGTGCGACGACCCCTTGCGCTGTTTGGTGTAGCGTGTGGCAAATGCTTGCGCTGTTTGGTGTAGCGTGCGGCAACCCCTTGAGCTGTTTGGTGTAGTGTGAGGTGACTCTTTGCGCTGTTTGGTGAAACGTGTGGCGACCCCTTGCGCTGTTTGGTGTAGCGTGTGGCGACCCCTTGCGCTGTTTGTTGTAGCGTGCGCCGACCCCTTGCGCTGGTTGGTGAAATGTGCGGCGACCCCTTGCGCAGTTTGTTGTAGCGTGCGGCGAGCCCTTGCATTGTTTGTTGTAGCGTGCGGCAACTGCTTGCGCTGTTTGGTGTAGCGTGCGGCGAGCCCTTGCATTGTTTGTTGTAGCGTGCGGCAACTGCTTGCGCTGTTTGGTGTAGCGTGCGGCAAATGCTTGCGCTTTTTGGTGCAGCGTGCGGCGACTGCATGCGCTGTTCGATGTAGCGTCTGGCGACCCCTTGCGCTCTTTGGTGTAGTGTGCGGCAACCCTTTGCGCTGTTTGCTGTAGCGTGCGGTGGCCCCTTGCGCTGTTTGCTGTAGCGTGCGGTGGCCCCTTGCGCTGTTTGCTGTAGCGTGCGGTGGCCCCTTGCGCTGTTTGCTATAGCGTGCGGTGGCCCCTTGCGCTGTTTGCTGTAGCGTGCGGCGGCTCCTTGCGCTGTTTGCTATAGCGTGCGGTGGCCCCTTGCGCTGTTTGCTGTAGCGTGCGGCGGCTCCTTGCGCTGTTTGCTGTAGCGTGCGGCGGCCCCTTGCGCTATTGGCTGTAGCGTGCAGCGGACCCTTGCGCTGTTTCGTGTAGCGTGTGGTGACTGCTTGCGCTGTTTGGTGTAGCGTGCGTCGACTGCTTGCGCTGTTTGGTGCAGCGTGCGTCAACTGCTTGCTCTGTTTGGTGCAGCGTGCGTCAACTGCTTGCGCTGTTGGGTATAGCGTGCGTCAACTGCTTGCGCTGTTGGGTGTAGCGTGCGTCAACTGCTTGCGCTGTTTGGTATAGCGTGCGGCGACTGCTTGCGCTGTTTGGTATAGCGTGTGGCGACCCCTTGCGCTGTTTGGCGTAGTGCGCGGCAAATAATTGCGCTGTTTGGTGTAGTGTGCGGCAAATGCTTGCGCTGTTCGGTGTAGCGTGCGGCGGCCCCTTTTGCTGTTCGATGTAGCGTGCGGCGACCCCTTGCGCTGTTTGGTGTAGCGTGCGCCGACCAATTGCGCTGTTTGGTGTAGCGTGCAACGACTCCTTTCGCTGTTTGGTGTAGGGTGTGGCGACCCCTTGCTCTGTTTGGTGTTGCGTGCGGCAAATGCTTGCACTGTTTGCTGTAGCGTGCAGCGGCCCCTTGCGCTGTTTCCTGTAGCGTACAGCGCCCCTTGCGCTGTTTCCTGTAGCGTGCGGCGGCCCCTTGCGCTGTTTCCTGTAGCGTGCGGCGGCCCCTTGCGCTATTTCCTGTAGCGTGCGGCGGCCCCTTGCGCTGTTTCCTGTAGCGTGCGGCGGCCCCTTGCGCTGTTTGCTGTAGCGTGCGGCGGCCCCTTGCGCTGTTTGGTGAAAGGTGCGGCGACCCCGTGCGCTGTTTGGTGAAACGTGCGACGACCCCTTGCGCTGTTTGGTGTAGCGTGTGGCAAATGCTTGCGCTGTTTGGTGTAGCGTGCGGCGGCCCCTTGCGCTGGTTGGTGAAATGTTCGGTGACCGTTTGTGCAGTTTGTTGTAGCGTGCGTCGAGCCCTTGCATTGTTTGTTGTAGCATGCGGCAACTGCTTGCGCTGTTTGGTGTGGCGTGCGGCAAATGCTTGCGTTTTTTGGTGCAGCGTGCGTCGAATGCTTGCGCTGTTCGATGTAGCGTGCGGCGCCCCCTTGCGCTGTTTGCTGTAGCGTGCGGCGCCCCCTTGCGCTGTTTGCTGTAGCGTGCTGCGGCCCCTTGCGCTGTTTGCTGTAGCGTGCGGCGGCCCCGTGCGCTGTTTGCTGTAGCGTGCGGCGGGCCCTTGCGCTGTTTGCTGTAGCGTGCGGCGGCCCCTTGCGCTGTTTGCTGTAGCGTGCGGTGTCCCCTTGCGCTGTTTGCTGTAGCGTTCGGCGGCCCCTTGCGCTGTTTACTGTAGCGTGCGGCGGCCCCTTGCGCTGTTTGCTGTAGCGTGCGGCGGCCCCTTGCGCTGTTTGCTGTAGCGTGCGGCGGCCCCTTGCGCTGTTTGCTGTAGCGTGCGGCGGCCCCTTGCGCTGTATGCTGTAGCGTGCGGCGGCCCCTTGCGCTGTTTGCTGTAGCGTGCGGCGGCCCCTTGCGCTGTTTGCTTTAGCGTGCGGCGGCCCCTTGCGCTGTTTGCTGTAGCGTGCGGTGGCCCCTTGCGCTGTTTGCTGTAGCGTGCGGCGGCCCCTTGCGCTGTTTGCTGTAGCGTGCGGCGGCCCCTTGCGCTGTTTGCTGTAGCGTGCGTCGGCCCCTTGCGCTGTTTGCTGTAGCGTGCGGCGGCCCCTTGCGCTGTTTGCTGTAGCGTGCGTCGGCCCCTTGCGCTGTTTGCTGTAGCGCGCGGCGGCCCCTTGCGCTGTTTGCTGTAGCGCGCGGCGGCCCTTTGCGCTGTTTGCTGTAGCGCGCGGCGGCCCCTTGCGCTGTTTGCTGTAGCGTACGGTTGCCCCTTGCGCTGTTTGCTGTAGCTTGCGGCGGCCCCTTGCGCTGTTTGCTGTAGCTTGCGGCGGCCCCTTGCGCTGTTTGCTGTAGCGTGCGTTGGCCCCTTGCGCTGTTTGCTGTAGCGTGCGGCGGCCTCTTGCGCTGTCTGCTGTAGCGTGCGGTGGCCCCTTGCGCTGTCTGCTGTAGCGTGCGGTGCCCCTTGCGCTGTCTGCTGTAGCGTGCGGTGGCCCCTTGCGCTGTTTGGTTTAGTGTGCGGCCCCTTGCGCTGTTTGGTTTAGTGTGCGGCGGCCCCTTGCGCTGTTTGGTGTAGCGTTTGACGACTCCTTGTGATGTTTGGTTTAGTGTGCGTCCCCTTGCGCTGTTTGGTGTAGCGTGCGGCGGCCCCTTGCGCTGTTTGCTGTAGCGTGCAGCGGCCCCTTGCGCTGTTTGCTGTAGCGTACGGCGGCCCCTTGCGCTGTTTGCTGTAGCGTGCGGCGGTCCCTTGCGCTGTTTGCTGTAGCGTGCGGTGGCCCCTTGCGCTGTTTGCTGTAGCGTGCGGTGGCCCCTTGCGCTGTTTGCTGTAGCGTGCGGTGGCCCCTTGCGCTGTTAGCTGCAGCTTGCGGCGGCCCCTTGCGCTGTTTGCTGTAGCGTGCGGTGGCCCCTTGCGCTGTCTGCTGTAGCGTGCGACGACCCCTTGCGCTGTTTGGTGTAGTGTGTGGCAAATGCTTGCGCTGTTTGGTGTAGCGTGCGGCGGCCCCTTGCACTGTTTGGTGTATTGTGAGGTGACTCTTTGCACTGTTTGGTGAAACGTGTGGCGACCTCTTGCGCTGTTTGGTGTAGCGTGTGGCGACCCCTTGCGCTGTTTGTTGTAGCGTGCGCCGACCCCTTGCGCTGGTTAGTGAAATGTGCGGCAACCCCTTGCGCAGTTTGTTGTAGCGTGCGGCGAGCCCTTGCATTGTTTGTTGTAGCGTGCGGCAACTGCTTGCGCTGTTTGGTGTAGCTTGCGGCAAATGCTTGCGCTTTTTGGTGCAGCGTGCGGCGACTGCATGCGCTGTTCGATGTAGCGTGTGGCGACCCCTTGCGCTCTTTGGTGTAGTGTGCGGCAACCCTTTGCGCTGTTTGCTGTAGCGTGCGGTGGCCCCTTGCGCTGTTTGCTATAGCGTGCGGTGGCCCCTTGCGCTGTTTGCTGTAGCGTGCGGCGGCTCCTTGCGCTGTTTGCTGTAGCGTGCGGCGGCCCCTTGCGCTATTGGCTGTAGCGTGCAGCGGACCCTTGCGCTGTTTCGTGTAGCGTGTGGTGACTGCTTGTGCTGTTTGGTGCAGCGTGCGTCAACTGCTTGCGCTGTTGGGTGTAGCGTGCGTCAACTGCTTGCGCTGTTGGGTGTAGCGTGCGTCAACTGCTTGCGCTGTTGGGTGTAGCGTGCGTCAACTGCTTGCGCTGTTGGGTGTAGCGTGCGTCAACTGCTTGCGCTGTTTGGTATAGCGTGCGGCGACTGCTTGCGCTGTTTGGTATAGCGTGCGGCGACCCCTTGCGCTGTTTGGTGTAGCGTGCGGCGACCCCTTGCGCTGTTTGGTGTAGCGTGCGGCGACCCCTTGCGCTGTTTGGTGTAGCGTGCAACGACTCCTTTCGCTGTTTGGTGTAGGGTGTGGCGACCCCTTGCTCTGTTTGGTCTTGCGTGCGGCAAATGCTTGCACTGTTTGCTGTAGCGTGCAGCGGACCCTTGCGCTGTTTCCTGTAGCGTGCAGCGGACCCTTGCGCTGTTTCCTGTAGCGTGCGGCGGCCCCTTGCGCTGTTTGCTGTAGCGTGCGCGGCCTCTTGCGCTGTTTGCTGTAGCGTGCGGCGGCCCCTCGCGCTGTTTGGTGAAAGGTGCGGCGACCCCGTGCGCTGTTTGGTGAAACGTGCGACGACCCCTTGCGCTGTTTGGTGTAGCGTGTGGCAAATGCTTGCGCTGTTTGGTGTAGCGTTCGGCGGCCCCTTGCGCTGTTTGGTGTAGCGTGCGGCAACCCCTTGAGCTGTTTGGTGTAGTGTGAGGTGACTCTTTGCGCTGTTTGGTGAAACGTGTGGCGACCCCTTGCGCTGTTTGGTGTAGCGTGTGGCGACCCCTTGCGCTGTTTGTTGTAGCGTGCGCCGACCCCTTGCGCTGGTTGGTGAAATGTGCGGCGACCCCTTGCGCAGTTTGTTGTAGCGTGCGGCGAGCCCTTGCATTGTTTGTTGTAGCGTGCGGCAACTGCTTGCGCTGTTTGGTGTAGCTTGCGGCAAATGCTTGCGCTTTTTGGTGCAGCGTGCGGCGACTGCATGCGCTGTTCGATGTAGCGTCTGGCGACCCCTTGCGCTCTTTGGTGTAGTGTGCGGCAACCCTTTGCGCTGTTTGCTGTAGTGTGCGGTGGCCCCTTGCGCTGTTTGCTGTAGCGTGCGGTGGCCCCTTGCGCTGTTTGCTGTAGCGTGCGGTGGCCCCTTGCGCTGTTTGCTATAGCGTGCGGTGGCCCCTTGCGCTGTTTGCTGTAGCGTGCGTCGGCTCCTTGCGCTGTTTGCTATAGCGTGCGGTGGCCCCTTGCGCTGTTTGCTGTAGCGTGCGGCGGCTCCTTGCGCTGTTTGCTGTAGCGTGCGGCGGCCCCTTGCGCTATTGGCTGTAGCGTGCAGCGGCCCCTTGCGCTGTTTCGTGTAGCGTGTGGTGACTGCTTGCGCTGTTTGGTGTAGCGTGCGTCGACTGCTTGCGCTGTTTGGTGCAGCGTGCGTCAACTGCTTGCTCTGTTTGGTGCAGCGTGCGTCAACTGCTTGCGCTGTTGGGTGTAGCGTGCGTCAACTGCTTGCGCTGTTGGGTGTAGCGTGCGTCAACTGCTTGCGCTGTTGGGTGTAGCGTGCGTCAACTGCTTGCGCTGTTTGGTATAGCGTGCGGCGACTGCTTGCGCTGTTTGGTATAGCGTGTGGCGACCCCTTGCGCTGTTTGGCGTAGTGCGCGGCAAATAATTGCGCTGTTTGGTGTAGTGTGCGGCAAATGCTTGCGCTGTTCGGTGTAGCGTGCGGCGGCCCCTTTTGCTGTTCGATGTAGCGTGCGGCGACCCCTTGCGCTGTTTGGTGTAGCGTGCGCCGACCAATTGCGCTGTTTGGTGTAGCGTGCAACGACTCCTTTCGCTGTTTGGTGTAGGGTGTGGCGACCCCTTGCTCTGTTTGGTGTTGCGTGCGGCAAATGCTTGCACTGTTTGCTGTAGCGTGCAGCGGCCCCTTGCGCTGTTTCCTGTAGCGTACAGCGCCCCTTGCGCTGTTTCCTGTAGCGTGCGGCGGCCCCTTGCGCTGTTTCCTGTAGCGTGCGGCGGCCCCTTGCGCTATTTCCTGTAGCGTGCGGCGGCCCCTTGCGCTGTTTCCTGTAGCGTGCGGCGGCCCCTTGCGCTGTTTGCTGTAGCGTGCGGCGGCCCCTTGCGCTGTTTGGTGAAAGGTGCGGCGACCCCGTGCGCTGTTTGGTGAAACGTGCGACGACCCCTTGCGCTGTTTGGTGTAGCGTGTGGCAAATGCTTGCGCTGTTTGGTGTAGCGTGCGGCGGCCCCTTGCGCTGGTTGGTGAAATGTTCGGTGACCGTTTGTGCAGTTTGTTGTAGCGTGCGTCGAGCCCTTGCATTGTTTGTTGTAGCATGCGGCAACTGCTTGCGCTGTTTGGTGTGGTGTGCGGCAAATGCTTGCGTTTTTTGGTGCAGCGTGCGTCGAATGCTTGCGCTGTTCGATGTAGCGTGCGGCGCCCCCTTGCGCTGTTTGCTGTAGCGTGCGGCGCCCCCTTGCGCTGTTTGCTGTAGCGTGCTGCGGCCCCTTGCGCTGTTTGCTGTAGCGTGCGGCGGCCCCGTGCGCTGTTTGCTGTAGCGTGCGGCGGGCCCTTGCGCTGTTTGCTGTAGCGTGCGGCGGCCCCTTGCGCTGTTTGCTGTAGCGTGCGGTGTCCCCTTGCGCTGTTTGCTGTAGCGTTCGGCGGCCCCTTGCGCTGTTTACTGTAGCGTGCGGCGGCCCCTTGCGCTGTTTGCTGTAGCGTGCGGCGGCCCCTTGCGCTGTTTGCTGTAGCGTGCGGCGGCCCCTTGCGCTGTTTGCTGTAGCGTGCGGCGGCCCCTTGCGCTGTATGCTGTAGCGTGCGGCGGCCCCTTGCGCTGTTTGCTGTAGCGTGCGGCGGCCCCTTGCGCTGTTTGCTTTAGCGTGCGGCGGCCCCTTGCGCTGTTTGCTGTAGCGTGCGGTGGCCCCTTGCGCTGTTTGCTGTAGCGTGCGGCGGCCCCTTGCGCTGTTTGCTGTAGCGTGCGGCGGCCCCTTGCGCTGTTTGCTGTAGCGTGCGTCGGCCCCTTGCGCTGTTTGCTGTAGCGTGCGGCGGCCCCTTGCGCTGTTTGCTGTAGCGTGCGTCGGCCCCTTGCGCTGTTTGCTGTAGCGCGCGGCGGCCCCTTGCGCTGTTTGCTGTAGCGCGCGGCGGCCCTTTGCGCTGTTTGCTGTAGCGCGCGGCGGCCCCTTGCGCTTTTTGCTGTAGCGTACGGTTGCCCCTTGCGCTGTTTGCTGTAGCTTGCGGCGGCCCCTTGCGCTGTTTGCTGTAGCTTGCGGCGGCCCCTTGCGCTGTTTGCTGTAGCGTGCGTTGGCCCCTTGCGCTGTTTGCTGTAGCGTGCGGCGGCCTCTTGCGCTGTCTGCTGTAGCGTGCGGTGGCCCCTTGCGCTGTCTGCTGTAGCGTGCGGTGGCCCCTTGCGCTGTCTGCTGTAGCGTGCGGTGGCCCCTTGCGCTGTTTGGTTTAGTGTGCGGCCCCTTGCGCTGTTTGGTTTAGCGTGCGGCGGCCCCTTGCGCTGTTTGGTGTAGCGTTTGACGACTCCTTGTGATGTTTGGTTTAGTGTGCGTCCCCTTGCGCTGTTTGGTGTAGCGTGCGGCGGCCCCTTGCGCTGTTTGCTGTAGCGTGCAGCGGCCCCTTGCGCTGTTTGCTGTAGCGTACGGCGGCCCCTTGCGCTGTTTGCTGTAGCGTGCGGCGGTCCCTTGCGCTGTTTGCTGTAGCGTGCGGTGGCCCCTTGCGCTGTTTGCTTTAGCGTGCGGTGGCCCCTTGCGCTGTTTGCTGTAGCGTGCGGTGGCCCCTTGCGCTGTTAGCTGCAGCTTGCGGCGGCCCCTTGCGCTGTTTGCTGTAGCGTGCGGTGGCCCCTTGCGCTGTCTGCTGTAGCGTGCGACGACCCCTTGCGCTGTTTGGTGTAGTGTGTGGCAAATGCTTGCGCTGTTTGGTGTAGCGTGCGGCGGCCCCTTGCACTGTTTGGTGTATTGTGAGGTGACTCTTTGCACTGTTTGGTGAAACGTGTGGCGACCTCTTGCGCTGTTTGGTGTAGCGTGTGGCGACCCCTTGCGCTGTTTGTTGTAGCGTGCGCCGACCCCTTGCGCTGGTTAGTGAAATGTGCGGCAACCCCTTGCGCAGTTTGTTGTAGCGTGCGGCGAGCCCTTGCATTGTTTGTTGTAGCGTGCGGCAACTGCTTGCGCTGTTTGGTGTAGCTTGCGGCAAATGCTTGCGCTTTTTGGTGCAGCGTGCGGCGACTGCATGCGCTGTTCGATGTAGCGTGTGGCGACCCCTTGCGCTCTTTGGTGTAGTGTGCGGCAACCCTTTGCGCTGTTTGCTGTAGCGTGCGGTGGCCCCTTGCGCTGTTTGCTATAGCGTGCGGTGGCCCCTTGCGCTGTTTGCTGTAGCGTGCGGCGGCTCCTTGCGCTGTTTGCTGTAGCGTGCGGCGGCCCCTTGCGCTATTGGCTGTAGCGTGCAGCGGACCCTTGCGCTGTTTCGTGTAGCGTGTGGTGACTGCTTGCGCTGTTTGGTGCAGCGTGCGTCAACTGCTTGCGCTGTTGGGTGTAGCGTGCGTCAACTGCTTGCGCTGTTGGGTGTAGCGTGCGTCAACTGCTTGCGCTGTTTGGTATAGCGTGCGGCGACTGCTTGCGCTGTTTGGTATAGCGTGCGGCGACCCCTTGCGCTGTTTGGTGTAGCGTGCGGCGACCCCTTGCGCTGTTTGGTGTAGCGTGCGGCGACCCCTTGCGCTGTTTGGTGTAGCGTGCAACGACTCCTTTCGCTGTTTGGTGTAGGGTGTGGCGACCCCTTGCTCTGTTTGGTCTTGCGTGCGGCAAATGCTTGCACTGTTTGCTGTAGCGTGCAGCGGACCCTTGCGCTGTTTCCTGTAGCGTGCAGCGGACCCTTGCGCTGTTTCCTGTAGCGTGCGGCGGCCCCTTGCGCTGTTTGCTGTAGCGTGCGCGGCCTCTTGCGCTGTTTGCTGTAGCGTGCGGCGGCCCCTCGCGCTGTTTGGTGAAAGGTGCGGCGACCCCGTGCGCTGTTTGGTGAAACGTGCGACGACCCCTTGCGCTGTTTGGTGTAGCGTGTGGCAAATGCTTGCGCTGTTTGGTGTAGCGTTCGGCGGCCCCTTGCGCTGTTTGGTGTAGCGTGCGGCAACCCCTTGAGCTGTTTGGTGTAGTGTGAGGTGACTCTTTGCGCTGTTTGGTGAAACGTGTGGCGACCCCTTGCGCTGTTTGGTGTAGCGTGTGGCGACCCCTTGCGCTGTTTGTTGTAGCGTGCGCCGACCCCTTGCGCTGGTTGGTGAAATGTGCGGCGACCCCTTGCGCAGTTTGTTGTAGCGTGCGGCGAGCCCTTGCATTGTTTGTTGTAGCGTGCGGCAACTGCTTGCGCTGTTTGGTGTAGCGTGCGGCGAGCCCTTGCATTGTTTGTTGTAGCGTGCGGCAACTGCTTGCGCTGTTTGGTGTAGCGTGCGGCAAATGCTTGCGCTTTTTGGTGCAGCGTGCGGCGACTGCATGCGCTGTTCGATGTAGCGTCTGGCGACCCCTTGCGCTCTTTGGTGTAGTGTGCGGCAACCCTTTGCGCTGTTTGCTGTAGCGTGCGGTGGCCCCTTGCGCTGTTTGCTGTAGCGTGCGGTGGCCCCTTGCGCTGTTTGCTGTAGCGTGCGGTGGCCCCTTGCGCTGTTTGCTATAGCGTGCGGTGGCCCCTTGCGCTGTTTGCTGTAGCGTGCGTCGGCTCCTTGCGCTGTTTGCTATAGCGTGTGGTGGCCCCTTGCGCTGTTTGCTGTAGCGTGCGGCGGCTCCTTGCGCTGTTTGCTGTAGCGTGCGGCGGCCCCTTGCGCTATTGGCTGTAGCGTGCAGCGGACCCTTGCGCTGTTTCGTGTAGCGTGTGGTGACTGCTTGCGCTGTTTGGTGTAGCGTGCGTCGACTGCTTGCGCTGTTTGGTGCAGCGTGCGTCAACTGCTTGCTCTGTTTGGTGCAGCGTGCGTCAACTGCTTGCGCTGTTGGGTGTAGCGTGCGTCAACTGCTTGCGCTGTTGGGTGTAGCGTGCGTCAACTGCTTGCGCTGTTTGGTATAGCGTGCGGCGACTGCTTGCGCTGTTTGGTATAGCGTGTGGCGACCCCTTGCGCTGTTTGGCGTAGTGCGCGGCAAATAATTGCGCTGTTTGGTGTAGTGTGCGGCAAATGCTTGCGCTGTTCGGTGTAGCGTGCGGCGGCCCCTTTTGCTGTTCGATGTAGCGTGCGGCGACCCCTTGCGCTGTTTGGTGTAGCGTGCGCCGACCAATTGCGCTGTTTGGTGTAGCGTGCAACGACTCCTTTCGCTGTTTGGTGTAGGGTGTGGCGACCCCTTGCGCTGTTTGGTGTTGCGTGCGGCAAATGCTTGCACTGTTTGCTGTAGCGTGCAGCGGCCCCTTGCGCTGTTTCCTGTAGCGTACAGCGCCCCTTGCGCTGTTTCCTGTAGCGTGCGGCGGCCCCTTGCGCTGTTTCCTGTAGCGTGCGGCGGCCCCTTGCGCTATTTCCTGTAGCGTGCGGCGGCCCCTTGCGCTGTTTCCTGTAGCGTGCGGCGGCCCCTTGCGCTGTTTGCTGTAGCGTGCGGCGGCCCCTTGCGCTGTTTGGTGAAAGGTGCGGCGACCCCGTGCGCTGTTTGGTGAAACGTGCGACGACCCCTTGCGCTGTTTGGTGTAGCGTGTGGCAAATGCTTGCGCTGTTTGGTGTAGCGTGCGGCGGCCCCTTGCGCTGGTTGGTGAAATGTTCGGTGACCGTTTGTGCAGTTTGTTGTAGCGTGCGTCGAGCCCTTGCATTGTTTGTTGTAGCATGCGGCAACTGCTTGCGCTGTTTGGTGTGGCGTGCGGCAAATGCTTGCGTTTTTTGGTGCAGCGTGCGTCGAATGCTTGCGCTGTTCGATGTAGCGTGCGGCGCCCCCTTGCGCTGTTTGCTGTAGCGTGCGGCGCCCCCTTGCGCTGTTTGCTGTAGCGTGCTGCGGCCCCTTGCGCTGTTTGCTGTAGCGTGCGGCGGCCCCGTGCGCTGTTTGCTGTAGCGTGCGGCTGGCCCTTGCGCTGTTTGCTGTAGCGTGCGGCGGCCCCTTGCGCTGTTTGCTGTAGCGTGCGGTGTCCCCTTGCGCTGTTTGCTGTAGCGTTCGGCGGCCCCTTGCGCTGTTTACTGTAGCGTGCGGCGGCCCCTTGCGCTGTTTGCTGTAGCGTGCGGCGGCCCCTTGCGCTGTTTGCTGTAGCGTGCGGCGGCCCCTTGCGCTGTTTGCTGTAGCGTGCGGCGGCCCCTTGCGCTGTATGCTGTAGCGTGCGGCGGCCCCTTGCGCTGTTTGCTGTAGCGTGCGGCGGCCCCTTGCGCTGTTTGCTTTAGCGTGCGGCGGCCCCTTGCGCTGTTTGCTGTAGCGTGCGGTGGCCCCTTGCGCTGTTTGCTGTAGCGTGCGGCGGCCCCTTGCGCTGTTTGCTGTAGCGTGCGGCGGCCCCTTGCGCTGTTTGCTGTAGCGTGCGTCGGCCCCTTGCGCTGTTTGCTGTAGCGTGCGGCGGCCCCTTGCGCTGTTTGCTGTAGCGTGCGTCGGCCCCTTGCGCTGTTTGCTGTAGCGCGCGGCGGCCCCTTGCGCTGTTTGCTGTAGCGCGCGGCGGCCCTTTGCGCTGTTTGCTGTAGCGCGCGGCGGCCCCTTGCGCTGTTTGCTGTAGCGTACGGTTGCCCCTTGCGCTGTTTGCTGTAGCTTGCGGCGGCCCCTTGCGCTGTTTGCTGTAGCTTGCGGCGGCCCCTTGCGCTGTCTGCTGTAGCGTGCGGTGGCCCCTTGCGCTGTCTGCTGTAGCGTGCGGCGGCCTCTTGCGCTGTCTGCTGTAGCGTGCGGTGGCCCCTTGCGCTGTCTGCTGTAGCGTGCGGTGGCCCCTTGCGCTGTCTGCTGTAGCGTGCGGTGGCCCCTTGCGCTGTTTGGTTTAGTGTGCGGCCCCTTGCGCTGTTTGGTTTAGCGTGCGGCGGCCCCTTGCGCTGTTTGGTGTAGCGTTTGACGACTCCTTGTGATGTTTGGTTTAGTGTGCGTCCCCTTGCGCTGTTTGGTGTAGCGTGCGGCGGCCCCTTGCGCTGTTTGCTGTAGCGTGCAGCGGCCCCTTGCGCTGTTTGCTGTAGCGTACGGCGGCCCCTTGCGCTGTTTGCTGTAGCGTGCGGCGGTCCCTTGCGCTGTTTGCTGTAGCGTGCGGTGGCCCCTTGCGCTGTTTGCTGTAGCGTGCGGTGGCCCCTTGCGCTGTTTGCTGTAGCGTGCGGTGGCCCCTTGCGCTGTTAGCTGCAGCTTGCGGCGGCCCCTTGCGCTGTTTGCTGTAGCGTGCGGTGGCCCCTTGCGCTGTCTGCTGTAGCGTGCGACGACCCCTTGCGCTGTTTGGTGTAGTGTGTGGCAAATGCTTGCGCTGTTTGGTGTAGCGTGCGGCGGCCCCTTGCACTGTTTGGTGTATTGTGAGGTGACTCTTTGCACTGTTTGGTGAAACGTGTGGCGACCTCTTGCGCTGTTTGGTGTAGCGTGTGGCGACCCCTTGCGCTGTTTGTTGTAGCGTGCGCCGACCCCTTGCGCTGGTTAGTGAAATGTGCGGCAACCCCTTGCGCAGTTTGTTGTAGCGTGCGGCGAGCCCTTGCATTGTTTGTTGTAGCGTGCGGCAACTGCTTGCGCTGTTTGGTGTAGCTTGCGGCAAATGCTTGCGCTTTTTGGTGCAGCGTGCGGCGACTGCATGCGCTGTTCGATGTAGCGTGTGGCGACCCCTTGCGCTCTTTGGTGTAGTGTGCGGCAACCCTTTGCGCTGTTTGCTGTAGCGTGCGGTGGCCCCTTGCGCTGTTTGCTATAGCGTGCGGAGGCCCGTTGCACTGTTTGCTGTAGCATGCGGCGGCCCGTTGCGCTGTTTGCTGTAGGGTGCGGCGGCCTGTTGTGCTATTTGCTGTAGTGTGCGGCGGCCCCTTGCGCTGTTTTCTGTAGCATGCGGCGGCCCCTTGCGCTGTTTGCTGTAGCGTGCGGCGGCCCCTTGCGGTGTTTGCTG
This sequence comes from Eleutherodactylus coqui, assembly GCF_035609145.1. Lineage (NCBI taxonomy): Eukaryota > Metazoa > Chordata > Amphibia > Anura > Eleutherodactylidae > Eleutherodactylus > Eleutherodactylus coqui. The sequence goes on along the minus strand of NC_089837.1, from coordinate 529,758,193 downwards.
TAGCGTGCGGTGGCCCCTTGCGCTGTTTGCTGTAACGTGCGTTGGCCCCTTGCGCTGTTTGCTGTAGCGTGCGGTGTCCCCTTGTGCTGTTTGCTGTAGCGTGCGGTGGCCCCTTGCGCTGTTTGCTGTAGCGTGCGGTGGCCCCTTGAGCTGTTTGCTGTAGCGTGCGGTGTCCCCTTGCGCTGTTTGCTGTAGCGTGCGGTGGCCCCTTGCGCTGTTTGCTGTAGCGTGTGGTGGCCCCTTGCGCTGTTTGCTGTAGCGTGCGGTGGCTCCTTGCGCTGTTTGCTGTAGCGTGCGGTGGCCCCTTGCGCTGTTTTCTGTAGCGTACGGTGGCCCCTTGTGCTGTTTGCTATAGCGTGCGGTGGCCCGTTGCGCTGTTTGCTGTAGCGTGCGGTGGTCCCTTGCGCTGTTTGCTGTAGCGTGCGGTGTCCCCTTGCGCTGTTTGCTGTAGCGTGCGGTGGCCCCTTGCGCTGTTTGCTGTAGCGTGCGGTGGCCCCTTGCGCTGTTTGCTGTAGCGTGCGGTGGCCCCTTGCGCTGTTTGCTGTAGCGTGCGGCGGCCC